>NW_021620771.1:644075-678761 GCF_004785775.1 Grammomys surdaster | reverse complement strand
AGAGAGAGAGAGAGAGAGAGAGAGAGAGAGAGAGAGAGAGAGAGAGAACAGAAAAAGAAAGGGGATAAAAGAGAAGAGGAAAGGAAAGAAGAGAGAAAGCAGAAGCCAGGCACACAAGGGGCCAGGGTGAGAGACGGAAGACGTCGATGCCCAGTGTGGGAGACATTCCACCCACACCCACACCCCTGATGGAGAGGCATATTTTATTGCTGACAGTATTTGGAACTTGCAGGATGCAACGACAACTTTTAAAAAGACTCACATTTTGTCAGTTTTATTATCACTTTTAAATTCTCCCATAGACAATAAGTCCCTAAAGACCATAGAGGACAGATGGCTCCATCAGCTCATCCCTTAGAAGGCCCTTAAACTCATTCACTGACCTAAATGTGTTAGGCTGTACCACTGGAGGGACCAGTGTCCTGGGAGTAGGTTTATGAAAGGAATCCACCAACCCTGGGATATTCTGATAGAAAAGTGAGATTTTAAGGACTGCAGACTAAAGAAGCCAGAGAGAGGCTGCCGAGTCTGTCTATCCATCAAGGCATTCAACCCACCCCAACAGAAGGGCCTATGGTCTGGGACACACCCAGAATCCCTTTGGAAGCTGCTCCTGTTTTTCTACCTTGTGCTCCTGAGGCTGTCTTGACCTTGGGAATTCACTCCTAAGGCTTGGTGTTCCACCGTCATCAGGGTCTTGCTGTGTCATCCCTAACTTATATCAGCATTAATGCTGAAAGGCACAGAAGCCTGAAGAAGAGTAACAGTGTCCTTGATCTACTAAGATATATGTGAGTCACACTCATGAGAACACATCACCTATGCAAAGCCATGCACCTTGCCCATGTGTACCTCCATTTCCCTCCATTGAGACCACTGGAATCCGCACCAGGTGACTCAGTTCACCTGGGGCCCTCAGGACCACTTCTCACAATCCCTTCTCATGTAAGAATTGGGGACACTCCCATGTGACATGGGGTGACCCTGTAGACCACTCTCAGATGGCACACAGAACCAGAAAGAACTCTAGGAGTCACAGATGACTTTCCATCTTTGTCCTCACTACTGGGTGTGACCTAGGGCTGGCCACAAAATGTCTGAGGGCCTCATTTCAGACAGCGGCAAAATGGGGCCGACATGCCA
Organism: Grammomys surdaster; assembly: GCF_004785775.1. Lineage (NCBI taxonomy): Eukaryota > Metazoa > Chordata > Mammalia > Rodentia > Muridae > Grammomys > Grammomys surdaster. Next base: position 677,618 of record NW_021620771.1, on the reverse strand, counting down.
TGGTTTCGAGTGAGCAGTGTCTGTTGCATGAATGAATGGGTACATACCATGTTTCTAAGTGCACAGTGTCGGTTACATGGACAAAGATACACTGCCTCTGTACACAGGGTCCATGGCTGCAGGGTCCATGGCTGCAGAAGCAGTGTGCTTTTCAGAATGTCCTGGCTGTCACCCCGTAACCAAAATGACAGTTTGATGGATGCTGATAGTGGGTAAACGAAACACTGTACCTCTCCTTGGGAGGGTCTCCTGCACCACCTGTGAGTCCGGGAGCCATGAGGGTGTCACACTCAGATGAAATGGAACAGCAATACTGTCTAAAAGCCCAGCCTGGGTCCTGAGCCTGGCCAGTGTGTTGCCCTCTCTCAGTAGCTTGTATGACTGATCCCAGACCTCCAGAAAATAAAAATGGAACTGAGAAGCAGAAGGCTTGTGTTCCAGAGAGGGAGGGCATGGAGCACTCATGAAAGTCTTGCTTCTGTGGAACCCACAGCTACTGCTGGAGCTGAAATGCTAACTATGGGTTCCTAGGACAGCCCATTTAATTTCTCCTTTTGTTGGCTGGATCCCAGCCCTCCCTTCTCCTCCAGGCTCCTCCCCAAATATCTCACCAGCTGCGGAGTTGCCCCACCCCTAATTATTAGCCCAGGGCTGCCAAGATGCAGCTCCACCCCCGCAGAGGATGGCAGCAGAGCACAGAATGTGACAATGGCAGCAGCAGGTGGCCCTTCAGAAAAGGCCAGATCCTCTCTCTCTGTGATTACTGCCATCCATCTGCAGCCAGACAAGCCTGGGCAACTCTGCTCTTAGGGGCACTATGCTCTCTTTGTGGACACAAGTGGAGGTTTCTGGGTAGAAAGGTGAGCTAGGAACACACCCAGTCATCCATAAAAGACAGTTCAGTCCAGGGCCACAGTATTCTGGTTCGAGCTCAGTGCCAGAGTCCTCCTAGAAGAGTGAATAGTTCAGCCTTCCACAGCTTCCACAGTGCAGAGGACTTCTGGGACACGAATGGTCCCTACTGCGACATAAAATGGTAGCACCTCCTTGCCTGTCACAGAAGGGCAAGGCAACCCTTTAGAAGGAAGTGACAAGAATCTCCAGTAGCATCCCAGCATTCCCTGTGCATTTACTTCTCTCTGTCCCTGAAGTAGCCACCGAGCAACCTCTTGCTCACCTAGTATTTGTTGAGAATACTGTATATCCCCACATTATGCTGCGTGCTGGAGTTACAACAACTGAGAGGCCTTACCCACTCCATCCATCTCCAGGCACAGATCTCCTGGGAGTGTCATACACATAATTTTATAGAGACTTTGTGAGCCTGACAAGGAATGCTTTCCTAAACGGAGCTCAGACTTGCCCAAAGTCACTGGATTTCTGATCCAGTGTGTTCTCTACTGTCGTGTGCTCTCTGTGTGTCGTGGGCACACAGACACCTGTTTCCCAAGCAGGGACTAAGGGGCAGCTGTGACCGTGAGCTCCACATGAGCAATCTTTGCAGTTTCCATGACGTTTATCAAACAGCCACTGGCGGAGAGCTCTGTGCTGAGGCAGGTGGTGTGAGTGAATGATGCCCGGCTTCCCTGATTGGTCTTCTAGCTTGCTTGTTTATCTGATCCGTCTCTAACAACTTTAGGTTGGTTTAATCTATGGTCTTCCCAGGTGAGAAGGTCCCTGTCTGTCTTCATTCCTCTTGATCTGGTGGCCTGCACCAATACAATACTCTCTGTAGTGTAGTCAGCCTGAGTCACTGCTGAGCCCTGGCCAGCGGTGAAGCCAGGGGAATCTTGTTAATTACAGCTTCACTGGGCTGGTTAGACTCTTGTCAACTTGACACAAGCTAGGGTCATCTGGGAAAAAAAGATCCTCAATTGAGAAAACTGCCTCCAACAGATTAGGCTGTAGGCAAGTCTGTGGGGAGATTTTCGTATTTTCGTGATTGATGGGGGTGGGGAGGTTCCAGCCCATTTTGGGTGGTACTACCTCTGAACAGGTAGTCTTGGGGTATGTAAGAAAACAGGCTGAGAATCAAGTCACAGAGAGAAAACCAGTAAGTAGCACTCCTCCATGGTCTCTGCTTCAGTTCCCGACTCCAGGTTCCCTCCCTGAGTGAGTTTCTGTCTTGGCTTTCCCGGTTAAACGGAGTAGGTGATATGACAGACTGTACAGTGTAAAATAAAATAGACCCTTTCTTCTCTGCGTTGCTTCTAGTCATGGCGTTTCTCATAGCAACAGAAACCAAACTAATGACAGTCACTGTGAGAAAATCCCTGCCGCAGTCAGTATATTAAAATATATACACGCCAGGCTGAAGGCTCGGTCTGTATCAGTAACAGTGGCAGTAAGGAAAAGCAATCTTAGGATAGAATGTACAGAAAGGAGAGGCAGTAGGGGCCGAGAAAAATACCAAGTGACCATTTCACATTAACCACACACAAGAAGTCAGAAAGACTTCTGAGAGGAAGCCTGCAACCATCCACGGAGGGCTTTAAATCTAGGAAAGTTGTCAGTGTCCATGACCTTGAGGACTTCCGGTCTGGTCCTTTCACTCTGCAGTGAGATGGCTAAGCTTGGCCAGTTTGTGACAAAATGACTTGCTAATAGTTCCATAGGAACCCAGGAAATGCACCTGTCATACTTCGTGCCAGGCTTGTGTGGCCGAGCTGGCACTGCCTGCATCTCGTACGTCATAGTTCTACCAGCGCCTCTGCAGAGCACAGGACGAAGGACTGTCCCTTCTGCACTAGCCCAGCTGGTCATCAAGTCTCAGCAGAGTGCTGTCCAGCAGGAAGGGGAGCAGGTAAGGGATCAGCTTGACTTTCTGAGGCCACAGGCCCTGGATTAATCTTGTCTTCTTTCAGCTCTTTTCCCATTGGAAAGTCAGGCCAGCCCTTGCACTTAGAAAGTTGAAAGCTATACATGGTGGGTGATGTTAAGAATGGGTCCACCCAGCACTCAAGAGCTGGAGGCAAAAAGATCAAAAGTTTGAGCCCATTCTGGGATCCACAGCCACCAAACAATAAAAAAAAAAAAGTCTGTGTGATATTAGACACAGACAGCCAATGGAAGCTTCCTATGTCTGCCACTACTCAGGTCACTGTGAACTTGCCAAACTTGGAATTCTCCTGCCACAGATCCTCATATGGGACCACCCATCTTTCTAAAGAATCCAGCATCTAATAGTTGGATGACTGAGGTCAAGCCTGTATCTCTTAGCTGTGCCAGTTGGATCCATCAGGGCTGTTAGATACAGAAGCTGGTCTATTGTCATCCACTGACAATGGGTTCTTCCTGAAGCCGTGGGTATTGCCTATTATTAGATTCTCCCATTTCTAAATGAATGGTATATAGATCTCTCTGAAGTGATGGAGGAAGGGTGGTGCCCCTCACAAACGTGGAGACTACATGGGCATGCATCAGAGAGAGATGACCATGTTGCCAAGACCTAGAAGTGAGGAAATCACTCCGTCCAAATTTCCACGCTATAGCACAGCCCACAGGAGGCAGCATGGTACAGGCTATGATATATTGTCATAGGTGGCAAAGGACTAAAAGACACAATCAGGCTGCATCACCAGTTCATCAGCCTAGAAAATAAAGAGTAACACGTACTCCTGGTCACAGGAACACCAGCAAGACTTAGGAGGTCAGAGAAGATGAGAGAGAAACCCAGACGAGCCCGAAAGGCCACAAAAGCAGGAAGGGTGAAGACGGCAATTGACCCACAATGAAGACTGTCTGACATATACAGTGGCCAAATTTTCCACAGGATGAAGACAACATTCCAATTCTAGACCATCAGAACATACCAAAGAAGACTCTAGGACTCAGTGGAAAGTAAAGACAATTGATCAGGAAAGGAAGGGAAAAATGCAAATATTGTACATAAAAATGTTTATGAAAAAGGCCATTAGACAAAGAAAGGGACAGGAGCTGGGCTCCAGGACCAGACGTCCAGCCTCACGAGCTGGAAGGCCCTGCCCAAGGAGGGACATTGCTCCTTGGACAGCTAAGCTTCAGCTTCGGGAAACAGGACTCAGCCAGTTCCTGCAGGTCACAGCTCCACCAGCATCTGTGCATAACACAGGGAAGAAAGACACTGTCCCTTCTCATTGCCTCAAGCTGTGCTCTACCCTTGGTGGCCACTGAGCCACAGCAAAGTGCTGACCAGAAGTAAGGGGAACAGGTAAAGGACCTACAGGTAAGAAAGGAATTGTAAAGCCCTTGGAAGGGGGAATAACAAACCCCACCCACCACAAGAGAGGAAAATGGAACCTCATTTGCTAAGCCCTGAGAACAAAATGAGTGTGACTTACAAACTGTCTCCAGGAGAGAGAAAAATAAAGGGCTGGGATCTCCACATCCCTTTGAGGGGCACAGGCCCAGTGACCTAGCTTCCTTCCAAGAGGCCCTATCTCCTAAAAATCCCACCACTTTCTAATAGCACCATAGGCTACAGAGCAACCCTTAACACATGGACCTCTAGGGAACATTCAAGATTTAAAATCTTACTGTCTCTCCACGTCATGTCCTTTGGCATGTCATGATGAAGCAAGAAGGCCCTCACCAGATACCAAGCAAGGGATAGCACTACCAGCCAGAGTCCTCTCCTTGTTAAAAATTACCCAGTTATAAAAAAAAAAAATGGAACACCGTCCCAGATGAGAAAGCAAGGGGAGATGAAGCAGGTGGGGGAGCAATTTTACAACTATGGAGCCCATTCTCCTTCACATCTGCACACTGTTAGGGGTTCCATGCAAATTACTTGGGACTCACCTCTCCTCATGGTGGGTGAGTGCTACAAATGCCCCTCCTGCCCCACCGTCGTCCCACTGTCCCCCATATGGAATGCTTACCCTTGCCTTCCCCGGCTGCTGCCTAGGGTGATCTTTCTTAATTTATCCCAGCTTACAGCTCCCCTCCTTCTCTCTAATATGTCACCCTACCTTATGTCTCCATCCCTGATGTCTTCCTCTCCTGGTTGATTGGCCTTTTTTCCCATTAGAATGCAGGCACCAGAGGAGGAACCCTGTCTCATGTTCTCTCATGCTGAGGGTCTAGAATACAGCTTCATACATGGAAAAGCTCAGTGGACATCTATAGGTGGAGGGACTGATGAGCTGTGAGCACAGTGAACAGGAACCCAGGGATCTTTCCCATAACAAACAATATAAGGCACTGAACAGCCAGAAAAGTGTGGCTCTTCCTTCATCAAAGGTCTATATAGACTGACCAGATTCCTTCCTCTTATGATGGATTCATGCTGTTACCATTTATTCTGCCAGACACCAAGGTCATGCATGTATCCTAAAGCCATAGGCCAGTTCTGTGCATAGAATGCAGAAGGATTGAAACCTTTGTTTGTTAAGTCATTGAGTTGAAAAGCTTCAGCCACGTGGAGGAGCTGGCCTCTCCTAGGGCTGCTCTCCCAGCAGTATATTAACACTGCTAAGGAGCCTCCAGAATGAAGTTGCATGAAGAAACCCTAGCCCTCTTGTCCTAATCAGAGAGCTGTTCCCACTCACAAGACCCTGGGCCTCTATAACTGACTAGATTTCCCAGCAATATGCCAGGCCTGTGGGCAGAGCTACATGATTAGGGCATGCCAGGGCAGGGAATGGCCTTGGAATGGGGAGTGATAACTCAAATGACAACTTAATCGGATGACAACATCAAAGTAATGCTTTGGCTTATTCTTGTGGTTTACCAAAAGACAGACAGACAGACAGACAGACACACACACACACACACACACACACACACACACACACACACAGAGAGAGAGAGAGAGAGAGAGAGAGAGAGAGAGAGAGAGAGAGAGAGAGACAGAGAGACAGAGACAGAGAGACAGGGAGACAGACAGAGACACAGAGAGAGACAGAGAGACAGAGAGAGACAGAGAGAGGGGGATGGAGATCCTTTATTATTATCTCATTATTATTCTGATTATTTGAGTGATATAGGGGAGAGGTGTGCAGGTTAGGAGGGGGTGGTGGGCTTCGAGCAAGTAGAACACTTTAAAATACACCAAGTGCCATCAGACCCAAACTACATGGGGATCCCATAAGCAACTGCCCGAGCTCTGCCAATGGTCTGAGGTGCATCAAGTCAACCTGATGTTGCTAGGAGAACCAGATTCCTCCCCAGCACCATAGCAACAGACTCCAAAGTGTGTTAAGCACACAGTCTGCTCACACTTTACGCCATAAGCTGGGAAAGAGAGCAGCAGGAGCTGTGGGGGTGGGCACATGGATATTTTCCTAAACCAATTAGCTGAAAACTCAAATACATGAGGCTCAGTTTGAATGGAGAGGATCGCAGGGACCACACATCTTCATTAAAATTCCTCAGAGACACTGAGAGTTACTGTATCACCATCAAACTTTGGGGGCCTATCTGTGGCTCTCTAGATTGTAGCATATCTACATCTGTGTGATCAGAATAAGGTGTTTTACTGAGAAAGCCTTCCTTCCCAGGTCACGAGAAGCAGCCAATAGCAGCCAACAATGCACACACTCTCATCCCGATGTTCTAGATCGGAGGTTCTCAACCTGTGGGCCGGGGTCGCACATCAGCTATCCTATGTATCAGATGTTTACATTATGATTCATTCCAGTTGTGAAGTCGCAATGAAATATTATTATGGTGGGGGGGTCCCCACAACATGAGGAACTAACTGTATTAAAGGGTCACAGCATTAGAAGGGTTGAGAATCACTGCTCTAAACCAAAGACTCCAATTCTTCATGCATGGTAGGGAAGGATGTTGTCCCTAAAAGACCAGAAAAGGATGCTGCTTGTTCTCATCCCTAAACATCAGTGACAATGGGTTTGGTGTGGTAGTAGGACTGCCCCAGTGTCAGGGCAGAAAAGTGGGTCTGGGAAGAATGGGCTATCAAACAGCTGACAGCGCCTTCCACACACTGCAACAATGTCTTCCAGGAGTTAGAGATAAGGGAAGAAGTGCTTCTCAGGCACGAGTTCCCCCGTCCCAGTGCCACAGACTGTTGCTCGGCTGTCTATACCAGTAAGCGCTAGTATAAACTTGAACAAGCTTATTTGTTGCAATTGGCCTGAAGCTTGGGTCCCAAAATGTGATTTTCAGGCAGTCATGGTATAAGGAAACTTATTTAAAATGCAAATCCAGACATCTCCCTCCAGCCCTGTGACTCAGAAACTCTGGGGTAGGCCCAGCAGTCTGTGTGAACATGTTTGGCAGGTGACTGCTGCAAAGGGGAGTTGAGGCCCCCGGCTTGAACAGTCTGTGCAAACCTCCACCTTTTCATGTTTCTTCAACCTACTTGGGCATCAGGTCAATCGTCCCAGGTCAGCTGGGATTATAGACTCGTGCTGGTGGAAGAGACGTAAGACCTTCCTGTCCAGTTTCTTCCTGGTTAAGCCTGCTATTATCCCTCCCTAACGATGCTGCTGGGCCCACCAAGCTCAGCCTTTTGCATAATGACCATTTGACTGTACCATACTGAGCATCTGCCAGCCAAGAACACCAGTTCCACTTTCCGCAACCATTGATAATGGTCCGTACATCATAATGGTTCCTTCATAGACTAGAAATCAGTGAAATGTTGCCCCTAACTCCTCTGTCTCTAGAGTAAACATCCATAGCTTCCTTTGTAGTTCTGATATAACAAGATTTCTAGTTAGGCCTGCAGGGTCTCTCCCTGCCTATGATCAAGCAAGACCAGTGGAAGCTTGGAAGGAAATATCCCAGCCATATGTGACTTACACAGAGTGTGGGAACTGTGGTCCCTGGCTGCCTGGACACGAGGTGTCCTCAAGGACACCGTGCACTGCTGCAGTCACATCACCTGGCCCATGAAGCAAAATCCCCTGGTTTTTAAAATAATGCTGAAATTAAAGTCCCCTTCTATTTATATTTTGGAGCTTGAGCATATAATTTTACATTTCTAATAATAAATTTATCTCCTAGTTCTTCTGGTCTGGATTTTTTATTCATATACCATTAAATTTATCCTCATGTAAAACTGAAACTATGACTCTCTGTACAATTATTTTTTAAACCTTACGACTGTACTCCATATGTTTTATATTTTACTATTAATATAAAATGAACATTTCAACTTGTCGGCTTTGCAACAGTTTTTATCAGCTCGTATGAATGCTAACATTTACTGATTGATTTAAACACCTCCTGATAGTAAGCTCTTTCTATCTTGGCTGTTGTCTTACATAATACTGCAATGAAAAACGTTATACATAAGATACAACTCTAGTTTCTTAGTCCAGATTCCTGGAAGGAGACTGACTGGTAAAGAGTAGGAATACTTCAAAGACCTTGATGTTTATTATTCAGTTACTTCCTGGGAGTTGTAGCTTTTCTCTCTTTGGACCACTGTACATGAGAACCTACTTTATCACAGGTTTTGCTATTGTGCAATGATTTTAAAAAAAAGCAGTGTCAATCTAATACATGAAAAAACTGAATCTTTAATATATTTTGTTTTACTTGTGACATTAACTAAATACACACACACACACACACACACTGCTGATTATATGTCTCACAGTTTGTGAATAAACCTCTTTGTGCCTCTTACCAAACAATGGGACCATTCTGTTTTTCTGGCTGTTTCTAGGGTCTGTAAGCACTTCCATTATGTGTAGGAGTGTCTTCCCATTTTGTACATGCCTTTCTGCCTTTCATATTTTCTGTAACTTTCCTGTGTTGATTTTTAAAGATTTATTTGTTTCATTTATATGAGTACACTGTCGCTGTCTTCAGACACACACCAGAAGAGGGCATCAGATCCCATTACAGATGGTTGTGAGCCACCATGTGGTTGCTGGGAATCGGACTCAGGACCTCTGGAAGAGCAGTCAGCACTCTTAACGACTGGGCCATCTCTCCAGCCCACTTTCCAGTGTTTTATATACATATTTGTTTTAAAGACGCTGCTAATGCTGTGACCAGTTAAACGCTCTCTCTCCAGCCATACAGCGTTTGCATTTACATTACGTTTAGCTCTTTAATCTATTGGTGGTTTGTTTGGGTCAATGTTCCTGGTCAGCATGAAAAGTAGTTTTCTTCCTAAGTACTTGTCAACCAGAACCCTTCGCCAACCCTGGGGCCCTGCCTTTCCTTTATCATAGCTTCACACTAGCTATACGCGTCCCCACAGAAGACACCCTCATGCCACAGTTCAGTTGTTTGACAACACATTGACTGCAGGTAATTTCAAGCTGGTCTGCCAGGGAGACCAACCTTGTCTGCTGGTACATAGCATGTGCACTTTGCATATCATGAGGTAATGCTGATTGGCTGCTGATACCTCTGGCTGCCATTCCTAAACCGGCACTACACACCGAGTTACTCTGGACACTTTTCTTTTTAATAACTTTGTTTTCCATACTTGAAGTTGTCTCTCCTGGCATTCTTTCTGCCATGCTTTTTTCTGTGCTGCCTGCAATCTCTCTGCCCTCCTCTAGACCTTTTAGAACACCAATCAGCACTGGTGTAGTATACAAAACTTTTTTGATCTTGATTTTAAAGGGAGTGCCTCTAGGGTTTCATTACTAACTTTTCTTGACTTAAAATGGATTTTTTTTATTTAGAAAAAAAATTAGCTCACTGAGTCCTGTTGGTACTGCCCACAATCATGGGTGTTGGGTCATCCACTATAGCATCGGGAACCTACCAGTGGCCACTCTCTTAAAGAAAAGTGACCTTCCCTCCTCTCAGCCACTATCAACTGCCAATAGCTCCTCATCTAAGGGTGGCACTCCATTGGCCCTGCCTCTTACATGCGGAAGATTCTGATGGGCTTCATGTTATATAGGTCTTGTGAAGGCAACCACAGCTGCTGTGAATTCACAAAAGCAATAGCCACAACATGTCTGGAGGACAGCATTTCACAGCATCCTTTCGCATCCTCCTGCATCTTTCTGATCCTTCTTTCTAGATGTTTGACCGTGTTTATGATATCAGGTATAAAACCCCTTCTGTGCAGTAGGTCTCATATCCAACCAGTCCAACCCAAACCACTGTTTACGGTTACCCCTTTAGACAGTGCCAGTATTACACCAATAGGCATATCTTGCATGGCAGTTCAGTAGAGTAGTCCAGCTACAGATAAACCATTGATGTCCTTTCTCTCCCAACAGCCTGGATAGCACCTTCCAGCACTGAAATGTATCAAGTATAAAGAGTTTCCTGGTCAATTCAAGATTGATTTCTCTGTGTCCTGCAACCAAATTATGGGGTGCCTTCAGGAGTGGGGTCCTGCTATCTAGTTACAGAGGATAACTAAAGCAATGGAAGTAGTTTTCACTGGTGTGGATGCCTCTGAGGATTCTTTAACCATTACCTCATAGGGAGGTGACCCATATGTGGCATGGAGACTCTCATTTTGTAACCCCTGTCTTCCAAGATTAGCATTGTTCATTGGTGTGAGGTACTTTTGTTCACCCCCTTCCCCTTTTTAGAAAAAAAAGTTTAGCTTTCAAATTAGTGGGAAATCATAAGGCTTCTCCATACATCCTTATTTTAGTTACGTCCCCTACCTCGCCTATGTCCCATTCCCTGTGCCCATCCCCGCTTGACCTTTACCCCAGGTATTCTCCTCCCTTCTTTCAGACGACACGTTCTAAGAGCTCCTCTTACTCTATCTTTATATTTGGATCACAAGATCATAGGGTTTCTCATGAGGTTCCTACTGCACGCTTGAGTTTGCCAACACCTTCCCATCCCTCATTTCCCTCCCCTGACACTCCATTTCCAACTGAAGCCCGTATCTCCGGTGCCAGTCTCCCCATGTTCACGTTGCATATTTTCTACTGCCTCCTTCATCATCCTTCCTGCCAATGGCCTGTTTCCGAGCGTCTGTATGTTAGACTTGTGTTATGTTTAGTTTTGTGTTAAATACACAAAACTAAAGATTTGAAGCTAGGACCCTCATGTGGGATAAAACACAGAGTGCTTGGTTTTTGTTTGTTTGTTTTTAAACCTGCATGAGCATGTTCTCTCTCTCTCTCTCTCTCTCTCTCTCTCTCTCTCTCTCTCTCTCTCTTCAGTTCTAGTAATTTTTTTTAGGAAAAAATGCATTGTCTATGTACTTAGATATCTGTATGTGTGCATATGTGAGTACACACGCATGTCTGTGCACTGATGCAGCCCACAGTACACACATAAAATGCAGCAGGCAGCTTGGCTGTAGTCAATTCTATCTTTCCACCATGTAGGTCCTTGGGATCTAACACAGGCTTGACAGCAGGTACCTTTATCTGTTTACCTGGAGTTGAGTTTTAATATTTATTAGCATATAAAATTACTAGCAATAATTCTCTTAATCTTAAAATCTCTTCAATGTGTGCTACTTTGTTTCCTTGTTATTTTTTTTAATTATTATTTCTGAAGTTCCTAAGGTACAAATTTATTTCATAGCACCAGCTCCTTGGTGCAGTTATCAAATCTACTCTTAAACTATTTCCTAAATAATTAGTCCAAATTTTGGGCTTTCTGTAAGTTTTAAAGGTTGTTTTTATTTTAAAGTATGTGTGTGCGTGTGTGCGTGCGAGCATGCACGTGCATACATGTGTGTGTGTGTGTGTGTGTGTGTGTGGTCACGTGTGCATGTGCGTGTGTGTACATGAATGCAGATGCCCATGGAGGTCAGAAGAGGAGAAGAAGGTGTGCTAAACCACTGAACCACCTCTCTAGCCCCACATCCCATCACTTGGTTTTATGTATCTCTTGCATTGAAAATAGATGGATTTTATTTTTAACCTAATTCTTCAAATCTTAGGTTTTTCTTTTCTCTTTGACATAATATAATTACGTCGTTTCTCCTTTCCTTTCCTCTACCAAAGCCTCCCATATATCCCTCCTTGCTTATTTTTAAACCCATAGCCTCTTTTCTCATTAATTATTGTCATATGCCTCTCTGTATACATATATGCATATACATTCCTAAATATAACCTGCTTTGTCTACAGCGTAGTATTTGGATATGCCTTTTCAGAACTGCCATTTGTTATTGGACAACCAGTTTGTTCCGCTCTTCTCTGGGGAAGACTATCCCTCCTACTCACACAATACTTAACATGTTAGGACCTGAATTTGCTATTTTTTTCAATGCTCACTGATTTTTTTTTTTTGTGCATTTATTTTGCATTTTTGTTTCACAGAGCATACTTTGTTCTATTTTGGGCTTTTGGTGGTTTTTGAAAGTTGAAATCTGATTTTTTTTTAACCTTTATAATTGCTAAATATATACACAACCTAAACTTCCAAATGTACAAAGTTCAAAGCAGAGCTGTGACTTATGGCTTCCTGCACCAAGACAAGCTCAAATACATGCTATACCCATTTTCCCGGCATTGTGTATTTGTTTGCCATTGTTAATTAATTGTGCATAAGTAGTTTTTATCATATAATTGAATTATTTCTCAAGATAAGTTTTAGAATAAACCCTTATTGGGACAAAGGAGTGAGCAGAGTCTCCAGCAAGCATTCTCAGCACTGGGCTATACCCCAGTCCTCTGGTTTATATGCTGTAACCACAGCATAGCTATTTTATTAATAGCGCTAATAGAGTTGATACAAGTTATAATTTATTGTGTGCTTTTCATTTTCTGCGTATGCTTACAGAAGTCATACTTTCTTGATGAGGCTCACAAAGCTTAAGTAAATTTTGTCCAATTCCAAAGACAGCAGTAGCAGAGGCGGGGCTCATTTGCAGAGGCCTGGGATCTTGTTCGAGATGGTCTAACTCTATTTATTATTGGCTTCAAGCTGACCTAATTTTAAAATACATTATTACTTATGCTTTGACAATCTCACACAAGTACCCCCCTCCCTTCACCACTGTCTTGCCCACCCACCCCATTACTCTGGTCTTCTTATGTTCCCCAATAACTCCCCTCCCTTCCTATACTCATGTGTCTTCTATGAGGCACTGATTTTAATTTGGGCTGCTTCCTTGAGCATAACTGTGGGTTAGTTATTGGCCCTTGGGCTACTCACCACTGGCCACAGCCCTGGGAGAAAACAAGGCCAAGAGTGCCTGTCACTGCATACCTGCCTTCTCCTTGAGACAGCCTTTTACTGATGCCGATTTGCAGTGTGGTTTCCAGTTTCAAGCTTGTTGGCATATTTAAAGTATTTTATTGGGAAGTTCTCAGGAAGCGTATCAAGCATATTTGGTCTCCTGTCACGTTAAGTGTGAAGGCAGCACAGATTTTATAAACATTTTTTTTTCTATTTGTGGCATTGATCATTTCTCCCATTTGTGTCCTCAACAAGTTTTAGTAATCTTCCTTTTTATAGTTCTGTGAAGTCTAGACATGATAAATAGGCCTGAGCCCTACCACGCTCAACCGTTACTCTGTCTACACATTACCAACCAGCTCATCAACTCTAAACCCATTCCTAAGAAATAATGAGACGTGTTCCTCCTTAAACCAGTACAGTCGCTGGTGTTTGGTGCAAGCACTAGTCACCCTCACCAAAGAGACACTAGATACCACAATGTCTCACCAAATAAACTGACTTCTTTCTAGAGCATGCGCACACTCAGCAGCAGCAGCAGCAGCATCTTTTAATGAACGTATTCCAAGAACAGTTGGGATTAGACCCTATACACTCTTTGCCTTCTCTGTCCCTGCGTGGATTCAATATTTCCACGAGAGCACTGCCAGAAGCTCTGAGACAACACCAGGAGGATCCACCAGGAAGATCAGTTTTAGTGTAAAACTGATCAAGAGGGCCAGAACTCTTTTAGATAAATAGGTTCCATGAGTGTCTCTGCTTAGCACTTATCCAGCCTCCTTTGTTGTCCTGCTGCCAGCCTTTATCCTTCTCTTGCCTATTGGACTCCTGCATCCCAAGCTCTTCCCTCCTTAAATTTACTGCCTGCCCCCATGGTACTCTCAGGACCACCTACAGAAGTCTGTGCTTGTAGAGAACTGTGCTCTGGAACTATCTTTCCTGACACTCTCCTAGCTGGCGTCACAAGTTGCTCTCTGAACAGGGCTCTGCTGGGGTCTACAGGATCACTACATACACAGCAGTCTCAGCTCTTATGAGAAAGACAAACCCCCAAGAGACTCCTCCAATATCTCTACCCAACAGACGGTAGCACACATCTGTGATCCTAGAGCCCCTACAGCAAGATGGGAGACAGACCAGAGAATAGGTCACTCATGCATCATGAGTGCAGACACACACATGTATGTAATGCATGAGGTGAAGTCAAAGAGAAACCAAAAAGAACTAAGGGAGCACCAGGTGCTCCATTTCTGTCTCTCATTTAGAATTGAGGATGGCAGAGGCAGAAGACCCTAGGGCTGGGATGGATTACCATAGAGGATGCTTGAGGCCACACTCACACTCCTTTGAGCAGCAATTCAGGCTCCAGGTCATAGCCAGACATAATAGACTGCCCATGATGTTGACCTCACAGCTCCCAGGCCTGAGACACATCCACTATGTGGAAACTCTCAGCCTTCTGTGCTTCCTCCAGCCACACATCCCTGCTTCCAACAGAGTCATAGCACACAAGACCACTCTCAACAGAACAACTCCCGAGAGTTAGCCCCTCTGAGGCTGCACAAGACTTCCCTGGAGGCTCTTGCCTCTGCTTACCACCATTCACATCCTGTCTCTGTTCATACACAAATCACCACCCAGGAAGGAAAGAACAGAATTCTGGAAAGTTCTGTAACATGAGGGAGGGCAAAGAATCTCAGTGCTAGTAGGCATTTGGTGAACAGCATGCAAACTTCCCTCCCAAGGGAGCTAGAGCAGATTAGAGAAGAAATCACTAGAAAACTGATGTTAGCGGACGGTTAGGTAAATCACAGCCTCTGATAATTGAAGCTGGTTTGTCAGTGTTGAGTTAGTAGTTAAGTTCCCCTGAGGGTTTTGGTGGGGCATAAAATCCAGACTATCAAAACCTGTGGAAATAGGCAAATAGAAATGATACAGAACAGGAACTCTTCTCATGAGTTCCCAAGGTTTCCCCAATATATTCTCAGACTCCACAGGTGGATTTCTAGAGAACAGCAAGCCTCCTGTCAGGAAAAGTACCAAGCTGTCTTGTCTGTAGCCTCAAAGACAGCCCCCAAATAGCCAGCAAAGAAAAGAACACAGACTTTGGGCCGGAGGAACAGTGTCCCCTTGGGAAGCTGAGAGGACAGCATGTGAGACTCTGAGAGTCACTCCAGCTAAGAGATTTACATTCTTAACCGGCATCTGATCACCCCTGGACCACTACCACATCTGACTGGCAGCCTGGTGTAGTTACCATTAGGAGTGTAATAAGGCATCCTCTGGTTAAAGGTTCCTTAGGGTGAGACCAGCTCTTCCTGTGTAGTCTGCAGCTAAGGAGAGGGGTGCATTTCTGACAGTCAGCTTTAGCCACCGGCAGAGTCTAGCCCAAATTCATGTGCACCTCAGCTATCCTTCACTGGCTCCCACCTTCTGCCTCTTTGTACCTGAAACCATAGACCAGCGGTCTGATCTACACTTGCCTAGAAAAAGAAAACTTAACCTGGGAAGTTCTGCTTTCTCTCCAACAGCACTGAGTCCTGACTACATATTTGGCACAGAACATATAAGTCTGTCTTTGCCCTAGTCCACGTGGAGAATACACACACACACACACACACACACACACACACACACACACACACACAGAGAGAGAGAGGGGGGGGGTGGGGAGAGCAGACCTAAGCTTTGCAGTCTTGAAATAATCTCAGTGAAATGTCAAGGACTGGCCAGAATAGCTCCCACAGCTCCACAGATGAAGTCTTCAGCAGGGCCCCCCCCCAAAAAAAAGAACAACAGGACTCAGAGAACTAAAGAGGAGTTGGGTAGCAGACATACTAAGTGAGGGTGTCCCCCCAGTAAGCAGACATACTAAGTGAGGTCCTCCAGTCATCTGCATGTGGCCTGCTCCCCACCCTTCCTACATTACAGCAGTGGGCATCACATGCTTGATGCCCAGCCCCATCCCGGGGCACTAATCCCAGCTTATTCAGTGGTCCTGGAGAGTGGAAGCTTCTATACATTTATATGTATAGCCCCAGAGCTCAGCACAAAAGAGGCATGCAGCCACTACTTTGAAACACCTACTGTGTGCTAGGTAAACAAGATCCCTTATAAATAAGACATCTACTTTGGGCAGCCTGTGTATTAGTTATTGCTGTGACCCAAGTGCCTGAAACTCCAAAGAAGAGGGATTTATTTGAGCCCATGGTTTTAGAGAAGTTAGTCCATGAGTGCACAGCCCCAAGGTACTTTCCCAGAAAATCTTGGCAGCAGAAATTGGGGGGAAAGAAAGATACCTTCCTCCTGGTAGACAGGAAACAAAAAAGTGAGGGAATGACCAGATACAACCTTCCAAGGCCCACTGCTGGTGGCCTATTTTCTCCAGCTAGGCTCCACCCACTAGAGTTTCCAGAACCTCCCCAAATAGCACCATCCAGAGACCAAGGTTTCAACACCTGTATCCATGAAGCTCAATTCATATTCAAACCATTCACAGCCTATGTGGCAGAGACTTTTATTCTATCTTACAAATGGATGCATTGAGATTCAAAAGGTCTGTTCTATTTGACCAAGGTCATGGCTAATCTGAGACAGCATTGTCTGTTGCATCTTGTCTACCTCTAAAGCCTGGGCTCTCTTCCAGGCTATACTATCCTGAGTGACCACTGCCCAAAGGGACTCAGAGGCAGCTCTTGCTTTACCTTGGTTCTCACCCTGGAGCCTACAGGATCTGGAAGGAATTAGTTTACTGTGCAAATGAAAGCACAGGAAACCATGACTTAACTGTCTCTCAAAGAAGAGCTACTCCAAGAGAGAGCATCTCAGGACATGGGGGTGGGGCAGCAGCAAGGCTACTGAATTTCAGGTTCCCGACTGTCTCCTCTAAGCTCCTCTATACCACAGCACAAAAGTCTTGTTGCATGTGCTTCAAGGTGTACATGTAGTGGTCCCTCATGAGTAGAGAGGCATCTAAGCTTGAAGGAACCTAAAAGAGCTGTTTTTCCCCCATCTAAATAGTAATGCAATCCAAGAAGTTTCCATGCCTGAGGAAAGGTAAGGTAGAAAAACAGCTAGGGATTTTTCTGGTGCTACAATTTAATCTCCCCTCCCCAAATACCAGAATGAGCTTGATCCCCAGTGACTCAGAAGCAAATTTACTAATTGCCCTGGAGCTTTTGTTCCTCTTTAATGCTGCAGGACTCTGGAACACGCTGGGGAAAATGAAAACAAGGCCAGGATAACCTCTGTATCCCTGTTGTCCCTCTGCAAAGTATTGATCAAAATGAAACACATCTAACGCACACAGGGAAGCATCTCAAAGCCAAAGTACAGAATCCATGTTTCTGTCACTAAGTCATGACAAAGGTCTTACATGGACCCATGCAGTAGATGGCAGGTTCCTACCTAAGCCAGGCGAGCCAGAGTGAGGACATGAGTGTATCTTCTATATCCACCACAGCCTTTCCCAGACAAGGATTGTGAGAAGGTATGTACAGGTTTTAACAATCCACTATGAGTATGACACTAAGCTGACTTCACCTTCCTCAGGACCTTTACGGGGTTCTTCCACTGTAGACACAGAGTTGGTGGTGCTTATGACATAGTTATTCCCACCATCTTCTTTTCCAGAGGAAAGAGCCACAGTAACTGGAAAGGTAAAGTCCCCTGTTCAGTGTAGCCTGAAAGGGGGGCTGAAGATGAAAATGAGACAGAAAGGCAAGAGAAGCATGAAGCCAAGACAAAGCTCTCTGATCAAGGCTCCAAGTTTAATATTCAGCACTATATCTGAATATGAATATGTCTATGTCTATGTCTATGTCTGTGTGTCTATGTCTATGTCTATGTCTATCTATGTCTATGTCTATGTCTATGTCTATGTCTATGTCTATGTCTATGTCTATGTCTATGTCTATGTCTATGTAGGGGAAGCCCACAGAACCCATCCTTTGTTTCAGCTGGATTAGGTCACAAAGCAAGCTCAGCGGCAGTCTATTCTTCTAAATTCCTGTAGGAAGTTATACAGGCAGCCAGGGCGGATAACTCCACCTGGGTCTTATTGTGGCAAGGTCTATAGTGATAAACAAGGTCTTATTCAGCCTGCTCAAGGCTGGGGGAGGGCATCGGTCAGGTTCTAAGGAGACACCAGCCCTCAACTTCCAGGCTCTTCTAGCTCTAATTAGCACCTTAGTATCAGAAACTCCACAACGCTCCTGTGACAGGGCAGTGCCCCCCAAATTGTGGGAATGAGTATTTTTCTCTCCAGAGTTTTGTGTGCTCATGCCAAGGAGAAACGCAAGGACTCCTTAGAGCCACAGGGATGTCCTGGCCCAGCTTGGGCCCATTCTGGTAAGCTAACAAGAGCACTGGATAGAGCCAATGGGGCTCCTGTCGACTGTGTTCTCGAAGGAGCTTATGGACATTGGAGAACTTGCCAGGTACAGGATGGGCAGCAAGAAGCATGTAGAGAAGGCTTTCTCTCAGCACAGAGCTAGCCCCTTGGTTCTTGAGTCGGTGAGCTTCCTATCACTACGACAAATATGGGTGATTGTCAGCTTTCAAAAGGGAAGGTTTATTAGGGTCACAATTTTGGAAGTTCTAGTCCAAGATCTTTTGGTTGTGCAGTTAACACAGGACATCCAAGTAAGTGTGAGGTACTGCAGAACGTTTCATCTGGTGGACAAGAAACAAAATGGAGAAAAAAGAGACCAAAGTCTACTGTTCCCCTTCAAGGAATCACCCAATGGCTGAGGCTTCACTGCCTCCCAATAGTACACCCTGAGTGTCCAATACCAGGACCTGTGGAGGACCTTTAAGTTCTAAATCATGGCATTTTTCATTGACTTAGATGTGCTCCTTGGGAGAGGACTGGGTTTCTCTTCTAGGAATTTAAATTCATGAAGCCTGGGCCAGAGGCTTAAATTAGGCAAACAAAAACAAAACAAAAACAAAAACAAAAAAACTCTTGCTATGTTTCCCAGGCTGAAACTCTTGGGTTTTTTGCAATCCTCCTGCTTCAGTCTTCATAGTACGACTATAGGTTTGTGTAAACACCCCAGACACAGAAAACAACTTTGCTGTGTGTGCTCCAGGATATGCTGTTGCTGCTGTTTGGTGTGTGTGTGTGTGTGTGTATGTGTAGGTAAATTATTACGTGCTGTTTAAGCTTGTTAATCATAAAATCTGGGAGCAAGAATGCCCCTCCTGATCTCTTCCAAACTCCCCTGTTCCTGATCAGACTGGGTCCCTGGATCTACAACAGGGAGAGAGGAAAAGAACAAACATCTAGGGCATTAACAACAGTCCTCCCTTGAGAGCAGCTAGAATGCAAGCTATTTCCAGCAGAAGCTCCTGTTGTCAGTCTCATGGTATAAAAATGCCTGTGGTTGAATAGAGAATGGGGAAGCTCATCCATGGAGAGTAGGCTCAACGTGGAACTCCACTTGACTGCCTCAGCTCCCCCAGTCAGTTTCTGCTGGATATTTGTAAGTCTGATTTGATGATGATTTACGTCCTGTCTGCGACTTGCTATTTGTTCTCTTACTTGTGCTTGCTCTGGTCTTAATCTGTTCACTTGTTGTTTGAAACTGAAAGTATGGCCGCCTCTCATCCACTGGAGCGTGAACACCATTGCTGTTGTCATACTGATCTTACTCACACAGCCTCTGAAGTAAGAATTCTTTGAGCAGCCCTACTTCCTGTTCCTGCTTCGAGCCATTCTCTCTGTCAGAGCCAGGCTCCAGCCTGCTCAGCCCTGCTTCCTCCCAGGCCTGAGATGATTCTCTAGTCCCCAATAGCCTTTCAATCCCTCTGACTCCCATCCGAGGCCTTGTTCTAGAACCCGTCAATCACCTCCATGTTTCTCTTCTAACACTCTCCCCCCCCCTCCAGGCCTGAGTGCTTTGTTCTCAATTCTTCTCTTGAACAGTTTGTGTCTCTCAATATACAAAAAAAGAAAGAAAGAAAAAAAGAAAGAGGAAAAAAAGAGACCCGCTTTGAAAGAATTCAAAAGCTATTTTGACAGGATTAATTTAAGAAACTTCCATGTAGCATCCTCGAGATCCAGGAAAGAGGGCAGGTTGCATAAGAATGCCTGAGAAAGGTACTAGCTGATACCCCCATTGTCTCCATAGCAACAGGCCCCCAAATTTTCCTGAGTGCTCACTTAGGCAACCAGGACAGTTGCCAGCATGAAGGTCTACCCACTGGCCACCCGAAAACAGGCATGATTACTGAGGGCTCCAGAGACATCAGGAGCAGCCAGCAGGGCAGGCTGGCATGGGACCCAACCAATGGAACTGCAGAATACCGAAGGGGATACAAGAGCTTCGAGGCCAAGGCAAGGAACAGGGAACAGGAGGAGAGACAGTGGGTCATCAGCAACCCCTGGTGACAATGGCCTTAACCTTAAGCAGAAATGCACTTTGAAAAGACTTTTAAGAGATGCAACAGGCCCTTCTTAAAGGGATGGCAGGAAAAGTCAGTCAAGCAGGGGCAAGGAGAGAGAACAAGCAAGGTGCAAGGCGGTCAGCCGAATACAAATGGGAAGGAGTCCAGTGGCTGCTACAGACTAACTTTCTCTGAGGAGTGCGAGGAAAGGGGGAGACGGCAGAAGGCAGGCAGTACATAAGAAGGGCAGGGACAGTGACCTGGGACAATTATCAAGTATGGAGGCACTCTGAGCTTTGCAGTGCGGGGAGGGGGCAGGGTGGGAGTGGAACCAAATGGCCTAGAACTCTAATAGAACTCTAAACATTTGCTAGAGGTCAGCTTACGGAACAGGCCTGTGGGCAGTGCACTGTCCGGCCACCCTCACATTACCCACTGTTTTCTGGCCAAGTTGGATTGTGCAGCTTGGAGAAAGCCAAGAATAGCCAGTATCTTGTAACTTGGCAATTTCCACCTTCAAATCTCTTCCTGTAGGCTGTTTCTGTCCTCCAACAAAATGGGTGTGGATTAGTTATCAATGTCCAAGATTATGGGGACTGCGATTTGGGTACCCAGTACCGCTACTTATTATGCACACCCCTGGGCACCCCTGTATGTCCTGGCCTCAGTTTCATGGTCTAGCAGATGGAAAAGGATGTAAGAAGGCTGAAAAGAAATGATGTAATCACATGGTAAAAAAAAATGTGAGTCGAATATAAATGGGATGGGGGGTGGGGGTGGGGGAGTGGACACAACCAAGAGCCATTTCTTCTCCTAGAACCACCTGCTGTAGTCTTTTCTCGGGTGGAGGAAATGCTGGGTAGGAATATTTCAGCCGTGACTGCTAAATCAGCAGCAGGAAAGTCTGGGGTTTTGTTGTGATTCTTTTTTTTTTTTTTTTTTTGGTGGAGAAAAATAAAACACTCGTCAAGTAAACAGAGATCTTTCCTCCCTTTGGTTCACGTAAACCCTGGCCCAACAGGTAATTTTGTCATTAGCCTCTTTCTCCACTAATTACTCACTATGAACAGCTGGAGAGGGGAATTGCTCACCTTGAGAAGAAGGAACTTAGTGCCTCAGAGTGATGTCACTTAGGGGGGAAAAGCAGAACCTCTTCCAGAAACAAGATGAAGTAAACAAAACAGGCCCCCAAATTAGACATCTCCCGATGAGGGCCATGAAATGGAACAGCTTTATTTGCATCTATCTAGCCAACACGCCACCCCCTGGCTTCTGGGTAGTTCCACTCTCTAGTACTGACTTCTATCAGGGTATAGAAATAGCAGCTGCCTTACAGCAAGGTAATGCTTGTAATTTTAGACATGCTGGCAACAAGAGAGTACAGCTGGGGAATGGCAGGTTGTTCTGGATGGAACAGAAAAGCTAAACTTGAAAAGAAGGCAAGCCCAGTTCTAATCCTGTCTAAGAGAAATATGTGGAGCCTAGAACTCACCGTGTATGATGCAAGGCAAACACCCAGGAAAAGCAAGACCCTTTGGAGAGGATGCAGAGCAGGCAGATGAGATAACAAAGAAAAGGATGAAGCTGTGCTGTAGGACAGGCAAGGCTTGAGTCCCGGACCTGGGAACAACACACTCGTCCTTGCCTTTGTCTACAGAGCGGAAAGTGAACATCTAG
The DNA here is from genome assembly GCF_004785775.1 of Grammomys surdaster. NCBI lineage: Eukaryota > Metazoa > Chordata > Mammalia > Rodentia > Muridae > Grammomys > Grammomys surdaster. Next base: position 655,526 of record NW_021620771.1, on the reverse strand, counting down.
AACAAGACACGTATTTGGAGGACGACACGGAAGACAATCAAGTCCAGCTTCCCTGCTTGCTTATGTAAGAACTGATTTTTTTCTCATTTGCAAATCAGGCCACTAATCCCACAGTTCAGAGTCAGACTGTTGGCCCTGGGGTAGAAGAGATTGGCCAAAACACAGGTCATTTGCTTCTCTGCTACATTTTTCTCCTTCATCTGTGCTCCCCAAAGTGGGTGCCCTCAAGGCATGTCTGGTACGCCAGGCTTCTGCTCCTGCCAGCCTCAGGACAGAAGGCTGGGGGCCCAGACCTACAGAAGCAACCAGGCCGTTGCCTGCCTCATCCTGTCTCTCCCACAATTACAATGCAAGTATATTCTTCATCCATTCACAGGGAGGGATGCTGGGACACTCTGCTCTCGGGACCATTCTGGACAGTTCTATTTTGCAACAGACGTTAAAGGGGAATTGACTGGCTACAGTTCTTAGTCTTGACTCCTGGAATGATAATGAGCTCAGAGATCTACTCTCTGCCTCAGAGGGATGTAACAGATGAGGAGCCACGCCCCTTCACTACCAAAATTCACAGGCCTTTCCAGTTGCCCCCTTTGTCCCTAAGCCTTGAATCCACTTTCTTGGGTGGCATTTGCTCTGGGCCACCAGGTAGGCTGGAGCTGGGCCCAGTGCTCTCCTTGACAGGAAGCAGAGGAACAACTGTGCTTCTGCTGGGTAATTGGTGCATATGCCTAATGATCTGTGGGGCAACTTAGGTTCTATTCAATTTGATTCAATTTAACTAAATGAATTCAATTCCTCCCTGTTTATTGAGTGTCCAGATAAATGCAATGCCTTCTCCTGATTCCTGAGGAGTGGGTTAGGAAGGAGTGCATCAGTGGGTTAGAGCAAGACACCCTCAAGATGGTTTTCCTATCCTAGCTTCTTGGTCCCCTTTGAGAACAATACCCTCCTTCTTTGGGTTTCCACCATGATTGCAATCATCTTGGGGCCCTGGCTTGCTCGTGAGCAACTCTTCCAGAAAAAGCTTCAGCTCGTCATAAGTCAAAGCAGTGACTGGAGAGTAGCCCTGAGACACAGGAGGAAGCACAACCCCAGTCTCCAAGCCTGCTCAGCCTGGATTGTCAGAGAAGGTACAGGCAGAAGAGTAGAGACACAAAGCACTGTGCCCTAAGGGTCAGGGGCATTCTGGAAATTTAACTATGCCACGCAGACTCAAAAGAAAAGTTACCACAGCTCAAGAGTTACTGGAAAACAGATTCCATGTAATCTTCCACACCCTCTACCACATTTCAGAAGCAAGTTCCTCAAGAGTCATTTTCCCCCAGCCCGTAACCTGAGAGGACTAACTCATGTCTGTGTCTATTTCCAGACACTCCTCCTCTAAATTCTGTAAACATAGTGGCCCGAAGAGTCACACCAGAACATGACTAGAGATGTACACCTCCTTTGTGACCACATCCATAGGCCCTGTGCCTACAGAAGGATGCCAAAACAACAACCTGACAGGAGTCAAAAGGGTGGCCATCTGCCATGTTCAGTCCCCTCCTGGTCCTGTACCCTGCTGCTCTCCACACAGCCTACACTGCAAACAAAAATCCCCAGCATAGGCTGGCTGGACTTACACCTCAACTTCTCTCCATAAAGATCCTCACAAATCTTGTGCGTAGCTGGCACATGGTTTATACCACACCTCCTCCAGAGAGTGCCCCACGCCAATGTACATTACCTGCACCCCAACACTACTGAAGCACTTGACAGATTCAAATTCAAGAAAAGGCAGAGGAGATGGACTTGCCCCTCTGGGCAGTGTCTTGATCGGAGTAAACCCTTTATGTCTTCTTCCTCTTTACCCCAGGGCTTTAGGCTCTCCCCGTCTCTAGAGAGGAGGTGGGCAGGGGATAAGTACATGCCTACCCGACAAGTCTCTACAGCATGGTTCAAGTGGGGTCCTGCCCACCCACAGGGCACAGCTTGAAGCCACCTTTACTAAGGCAGCATCACAGTTTCTCTAAACCAGTGGTTCTCAAACTTCCCAATGCTGTGATCCTTTAATACAGCCCCTCACGTTGTGCTGATTCCCAAGCATAGAGTTGTTTTCATTGCTACCTCATAACTATACTCTTGCTACTGTTATGAATTGTAATGTAGGTCTAATAATATGCAGGATATCTGATATGTGACCCCTGTGAAAGGGTTGTCTGATCCCCAAGGGGATCGTGACCCAGAGGTCGAGAACCACGGCAAACTCTCTCCACCTTCCACGCCCGGATGCAGATCTCCCCACAGTGCCATGCCTTGCACATGATGGAATACCCAATCCACCTTTCCTTTCAGGGCAACAATCCATCTATCTCTTGTAAGTTGAAAATTCATCTGTCTTGAAAAGTCTCATTTGACCCGAACGCTCTGACAAAGTCTAGTGAACACCAGCCTCCGGTTTTCCATACTGGCAAGGCTGAGTGAGGCTCAGAGAGACAAACCACCTTTTCAGAGCTTGCACCTTAAGCCCAATGTAGGTCAAGGTGAATCAAGCTTGTTTTCCTGACTCTCACTGTCTGCAGCATCCGTATCGTCCAACAGGTAGCCAGCGCTTGTACTGCTCAGTGGCTCTTCTCTCCCTTCAGCAGCAAATCTCTCCCCTCACGGCTTTAAAAAAATAAAGTTTCATATAAAGATGGGGACAGCGGCATAAGGCAAAATCTGCCTGCTCCATCTCATCAAGGACCTAATGCCCTACCACATGTTAGCCCATCTTCCTGCAAACCTGCGCACATCGGAGACAAGCGTCTTACTCTGTGTAATTGATTATGACGTGGCTAACAGAACAACTTAATTACAGGGCAACTGCATTTCCAGATGGCCTGTCAATGGAGGCCCCACTATTTTGACCCCCTGACACCCTTAAGTGGAAAAGAAGCCTTGTTAGCAGAGCAGGAGAGGGACGGAGGGAGGATAACAGCTGCATAGGCAGCATCTCTCCTGGGCATCTCTTGCCAAACTCAAGTGCCAAACACAGGGCATCAAGCCAGGGTCAAATGGGTGACATCCCAGGCTGTACACCTTTTTGCCACAAGGCTTTAGAGGAAACATAAGCCATGAAGAGAAAGTGGGGCCCTGGAGATGTGGAGACTGTGTTTTATTGGAGTAAAGGCAAACACTGCAGTCAAGGTTCTTCTGAGTCAAGTCGCAGTGAGCAGGACAGTTGCTCAGACCTTCAGCAGTAGACAGAAAATCTTGTGAGGTAGAAAGTCCTGGCATCTGTTCTCAGGCCTTTCCATGGCTAGGATTTGCTCTACACTCCTTGTGGGAACATGTCCATGCTTGAGTACATATGTGGAGAGGCAGTGGGTACTCTCATAAAGACAGTTCAAGGGATGCAGAGCTGCAAACCACATATGGCAAGAAACGTGTCCCTGGATCACAAAGCCAAGACCTGCCCATGCTGCAGGTACTCACAATTCTTTCTTGAGTGAATGGCTGTCATACATATGAAGGGCAAGCACTGCTGGAAGCAGCCTTCCCCCATGCCATCCTCTCTCAACCCTAGAGAAGAAGGTGAGTAGCAGGAGAAAAGTCACTCTGCATGAAAACAGCTTTTGAAGGAATGGGCCAGAGCTGAGCCAGTAGCTGGAGCCACTGTGAGCTATCCTGCAGTTGATGTTTCTGCAAAACCAAACGGGCATGTGAAGCACCTCAGTCACGTTGGGATGTTCCCATGTATCATGCCAAGATAGCAGAGAGGCTGCTGGGTTAAGAAGAAAGATGGGTGTGAGCTGCACTGTCCTTTCAACTCAGGAAGAGTGCGTAATGAGTACCACCAGGCTGTGGGACCAAGAGGAGAAAGAGAGGGTGGAGGAAGATAACCAAGATCAGCAGTGATTCAGTGAGTGATAAGGGAAACTGGAGATTCATTCTGGCCAATCAGGAGGGAGCTTTAAGGAAGTATATGTCACCCAATTAAGGAGGTATCTGGCTGTCCAACATTTGGGGACCTAGGCTTTATAGTTCATAGGAAAAACAAACAAACAAACAACAACAACAAAACAACAACCAGTCTGGTCATCCAACCCAGCCCCTTCCCCTGCTACTTATTGCTATCCAGGTGTATACAGATCCATGTTCCTCCTTGATATTTCTTTCTTGGACTTGAAAGGTACCATGCGGGAGAGATTAGGGCTCTCACATATATCCCGGCTCACCCTCCAACACGGCCAACTGAATAGTTCTATAAATTTGGCAAGTTAGAAGACTCCTGCAGAGCCTCACCATTCTCATCTATAAATGGGGACAGCAGCAGTGCCTTCCTCCTGAGCACATGGCACAGTGTCCAGTGTGAAATGAACTCTCCATCGATTGATTTTAATATTGCCACAGCCCACTGCTGGGAAGGACTAGCCTGGAGCTCTCCTTGACTTTGGTCCTCAATAGACCAAAGTGAAATGTGGGTCTAGTCTCACATGGCATGGGAAAAGAAGGCATTTGCAGCAATAGAGCTCCTTATAAGCCACCAAAAATGATATTACCTGGAAAAGGGGGCCACTTTTTACTAGCGTTTCTAAGACAGGCCACTTACTATATAAATACATTTTTCAAGGTGAATGTCATATCCAAAGACCCAAAAAGGAATTCTAAAAACTTGTAAGTGCGGGGAGCACCTCCTTTCCCTTATTCTGTTTCTTCCCCTGGTCCTTTCTGGAACCACAAAGTTTATGGAAAGCTATCCTTCTCTCCTCTGTAGTCCCAGTGAATCAGAGTTGTAAACTCCTGGCAAGAGAGCAGTACTTCCAGTGCACTAACCCAGGTAGAGCCCTTTCCAAGGAAGCATGTCCCATGCTCGGTGTGAAGCTTCCCACTTAAGACACCCTTCTCTCCCTGTCTAGGACCCAGAGGCTGAGAGAGCTAGAGGGGTTGAAGATCGCACAGCTACAGAAGCACAGAGCTGGGATGTAGACGCAGACCTGTGTGATGTGGTGAGCTCTTCCACGGCCTCCCCTCCAATTGTTAAGCCCCACGTTTTCCATCCCTGGTCAGGTCAAGCATAAGCTTCCAGACAGGAAGGGATCGGGGCAGAGGAATGGGAGCTCTTTTCTTTACATGTCACAACCCATTTTGCATGCAAACCCTTCCATTCTCCTCAACTTTAAAAGAACATTATTACATTTGATCCCATTCTGTGGAGTCTCCAGATGATCTGCCCAAACCTCCCGTTTAGCCAGAGTTGAGCCCAGACTGCTACCAGATCCAACATCTTTCAAGGACCACATCCTTCTTGGAGCAGGATGCAGTTCGTGGAGGAGCTGGGGGGGGCATTCTCTGGTCACACCCTGAGTCTGGAAGAATTCACAATTATACTCCAGTCTTGGCACTGTTGCTGAATGGCAGCATGCTGGCAAACTCTCTCCAGGCCTCAGTTTGCCCATCTGGAAGATGAAGGGACCGGAAAACGTTACACAGTCTTTTCTGGGACCACCATATTTCTATTTTGTACAGATTTGGAGACTGCCATTTTTAGTATCCAGAACTCCAAAGTGTAATCCTGAAGGTGATGCCTAGCTCCAGGAGGCAATCCATTATCCACCCATTTAGGAACTGGGTCAACTTCAAAGAAAGGCTTTTCTGCAGGAATCTGAATGCTGGCATTACTGGGTCACATCTATCCACAGCCTTTGTTTTTTTTTGTTTTTTGTTTTCTTTGTTCTGTTTTAGTGCTGGGATGGAATGAGCTCAGCTGATGTTCTACCACAGAGCCATACCTATCGCTCTCTTATTCCAAGGTGTCCCGGCAGAGGGAACTCAGCAGTGCTTTGCCAGGGTTCCACAGGGCACAGAAGGAACTTGTCCTTAAGACACTTGCAGCTCCTTCTCTAGGGAGCCCCACATTCTGGGTCCCTGAAGGTTAAATCCTTTAGGCAGTGTGGCAGGCAGCACAGTTTGTTCTCAGCATGCCAAACATTCTCTGGATTCTCCCTAAGCAAAACCAGGCCTTCATTCAGCCTTCTTTGCCTGAGCTGGCCACTCCTAATCCTTGTTCTCTGGGATTCTACTGCCCATTCCCATGGGGAAACTATTTGTAGATTTAGACCAGGTAGTATCACTTGGAAATAAGACATTATACTTGACCACACAGAAGTAATTGTTCAATATGTCAATCTCTTCCTTGTTTGCACCATCTGACTAAGCTGCTGAGAAGTAGGATGATGGGAGTCCTGGGCTGAAAACCATCAGAAGGCCCTCACATTCTAACTCAAAGTGACTGGATCCCAGTGACCAGGACTCAGCAGGCCAGCAATTCATCACTGTTGCTGTGGAACAGAAGACTTATGGGAGATTCCAGGCACAGGAGAAGAGACCCTACTTAGAGCCATCAGCCCTGGAAGTTGGCTCAGGATGCTTCCACTCTCACAAGAGAGGAGCACACAGACAGGGTTCGTTCACAGGGAATGTCACCCCACTGTGGTTTCTAGGACATGTTTCTCTATATGAGCCTTCCTCAGAACCTAGCTTACATTGGCTCACCCAACAGGTACCAAAAGCTGTTTCCAACAGTCCAGGAGCAAACCCCTCATATTTCAGACTCCTATTCCTGGGGCTCTGGACTCTCTTTAGCAGCTATTTTGGGTTCCATGTGCTAAGTCTCCTGAAGAAAGATAATTCAACTCTCAAAGTGCAGATTTTCCTTTCCACAGAAATCAGCCAAAGGCATTGGACAACTCAGCACCAGTGGCTCAAACTCAGGCTTGAACTGGGCAGATGTGGCCTCACCATGTGAGTAAGGCTTGGGATAAGGGATTTCAGAACACCAGTCCTTTTAGGACTCCCAGATCCTGAGCTGAAAGGAGAGCCCCATGGCTCCTGGGTTCCTGAGAGTCTCCAGGTGAACAGAGTCACAGAGGCATGAGACCTAGAGCCCACTGATGTAGTGACCCGGGCTGTTTTCACAGTATCCCTTGAAGCCTTTTATAGGCCCATGTGTAACACATGGAGCCTGGTGTCCTATCCACTCCCAGAAAGCATAAACCTGGCAAGTGGAATAGGGCTTGAGGATGTCTTCAAAACAAATGAAATAGTAGACTGAATACTTGGGCTCCGCATCCAGATGTTGGCTGAAGAGCAACACTGAGGCCATCTGGAAGGTGGATTGCCTGGATCCCAAAAAACCCCGTTACATTCTCTCCTCACTGGTGAATGGGGCCATCACAGCGTGGAGAGGCAAGGAAGGGTCTCTCACTTGCTCACTCATGGTCACTGCCTACCAAGGGAGACACCTCTGAAGACAGGGTGGTGAGAAAGTTTGGCCAACGCCAGAGGGAAGAAAGTAAAAACTGGCAGCTGGACTAAGTAGGGATTGTAACCCCAAGCAAGAAGGGTGGCTCTTCTTACCAGTCAAGACCAGATTAACTTTGAGTCCTACAGTACTCTGGCCAGAGGAAATGAACTCAAATGGAACCAGCACTTAAAAGAATGTTGACATAAACATGGATACCCCAAAGAAAGTTGAATAACTGTCACATGCACATTACTTCCTGTATGCCTTTCTAATGCTTACATATGATAGTTTCCACAAAGCATATGCAGTTGAGGGTTTTGCCCACATCATATTTAACTCCTAACTTCCAAATGTTATCTTTAAGCTTTCCCCATCATTTGCCATGGAGTTACTGAGTCCACTGTTTATCACCCTGGAGTTAAAGGAAGGCCTTGCAATGCTTGCTGGGTCAGTGACTATGTTCCAAGGTACATACAAATCAGCTTTAGAAAAGGCTGAAGAAACATTGGCAGTGCCCTACTTCTCTGGCCTGCTCAATATCTTATGCCAGGGTTACATCTTCTAAAAGTGGCAAGTCCACTTTCCCAAAGCCCCAGAGAATAAGACCTGTGAAATGGAAGTTTGTTCCAGTCTCAGGGAAGGGGTGAGGCATAGTCTATATAGACACAGACAGCTTCATAGGTACAGATAGCAGTCTCGTGGCTGGCCAGACCAAGGCCATTCCCCTACAGGAAAGCCAGGACACAGGACAGTTTTCAGAGATCCTGGGCTTCCCTGGTGTTTCTTGACGCAGAGAAAGGAAGTATGGTGTTCATCTTAAGCACACCTTCAAATCCTCTGTCACCTGACACCAAGATTCTTAGATTCTTCACAAATTAATATGTACATCAAAGCAATGAGTTAGCATCACTGAGCAGGGCACGGGACTGATAAGTTGGTTTGTATATCTTTCCCTCTGTACTCCCTAAACTTTGGACTTTAGTCCATCAAAGAATGGAGACCTCTACAAAGTTCATCCTCTTTATGGCCTCAAGGATATTGGGTACTATATGAGCCAACCAGACTATCACCTCCATATCTCTGTTTAGAATGAAATTGTTTCAGGCAGTTAGCCTGTCACCCTTTAGGGAAAATAGTCAGCCATTTGTACAGTCTTTGAAATTAGGCAGACTATTCCAGGATACCTTGGCACTTTCTAGCCAGGATCTTAAGGAAGCTATTTAACAAGGGTGCATGGTACAATTTCAATTCATAATTGAAGAAGACATTCACAGACTTTAACCTCTAAAATTCCACGTGAAGATGGCTGAATTAATATATACAGTGAAGCACTTGGCTGAACTATCATCACATTTCAGAATAGGTTGCTGACCAATCAACGTCATTTTCCCAAGAGTCTTCCTATGCCTTGGTCCTTATTCAAGGTGCCCAGAACTTCCCTGTGTCACAGTTCTTCAGGAGTGACGGCCTGGCAGTCAGGAAGAGCAAGCTTTCAACTGCAGTGTGAACTATACCCAACGATGTGAAGTTTTGAATGTTGCTCCAGCTCTCTGGACTCTCATAAACTCCCCCTCAACCTATGTGGCCTCCAAAATACTTTAGACAGCACCTCACCCTGTTCCTGGTCACTGAGCCTTTCACTGAGCCCCAAAGGTTCCCACGTATACTGGTGAGAAGGGACCTGCTCAGCTTCCTCCTTGTTGTCATTGAGCTTGCACTTCCTCTGCAAAGTTTTCAAACTCAGAGACACGGGCTCAAAGCCAGACAACTTGACCTTACATGGCTCCTAACGTCAATTTTAGGCCAGAGCTATTTGGGAAAGGCTAGAATCTACGTCTACACTGTTGTAAAGCGTGGAAAACCCCAAAGCTACTCCTTTGGGACCACAACACATACTCATAACAGTCTTGAAGCTGGGATTGAATCTATCTAATTCCCTCTACTGTTGATAATCACAGTCACGACTGAGAAAGAAACAAGGGTAGCATTTTTGAAAAGGGGAGAGGTGCTCCTGAGTCTCAAGCCTAGCATTCGCTGAGGTGTATGAGGCAAGTTCATGGAGACCCACCTGAGAGGAGGAGAAGTTCGGAAGTTGAGAGCTCCATCCCAAGGTGGCTGCGGAGCCAGCACCCAAGGACCAGCTGAAGAAGGGAGTTTAAATTGTGCCCACCCATATTTGCCTGGTGCATAATTAGCACTTGATAAAATGAGTTGAAAAGTGCATTGTTTGATTTATAGATTTTTTTTAAAAAAAATATAAATATATCTCCTCTTCAAGAAAGAAGAGAGAGTGCAGAAACTCAGTCAGACAAGAGCCTGGAGCATGCCCCTTCTTCCCTAGAGTGTAAGAGGGCCCAGGGCAAATCCTCGTTCTTCAGATACCTGAAAACAGGGCAAGCAACACTTGCACACACGGAACCTTTCTTTTCTGTACCCCCTTCATCTGAGACATCCCAGACACATCTCTTAAAGCAAGAAACAATCATCCTTACAAACATGCCTGGGAGAACTCACAAAGACATCCTAGGGGAAATATGATTTCTTAGATTTCAAGAAACTCTGGACTTCCTAAAAGATACTGTCAGTAACCTGACTGTGTGGGCAAGGTAGTCCATGGCAGGTGAGTGTACCTGAGGACCTCAAGGCGTTCCAGCCCACCTGAGCATGCATGAAGGGGGATGGCCTTTCCCATCTCCAGCATGAGCATCGAGTGCTCATATCATGGGGCAGGAGACAAATTTTGCCCTGTCCACAAAGAAACATACACTTAGCAAAGTACAAACTTGTTGGGCTTATAAAGACGACCTTTTCTGTTTCCTCTTCTCTTGTTGTAGGAATAGTTCCTTTTAAAATACCTTACAGTCTATTTTCATTGATGCATATTAATAAAACAGGTTAAGAGTGTTTGTTGTAGAACTCAAGAAAATAGACTCCAGACAACCAAATTACCCTATTAAAAAATGGGGTATAGAGCTTAACAAAGAATTTTCAACGGAAGAAACTCGAATGGCCGAGAAGCATCTAAAGAAATGTTCAGCATCCTTAGTCGTCAGGGAAATGCAAATCAAAACAACCCTGAGATTCCATCTCACACCAGTCAGAATGGCTAAGATTAAAAACTCAGGTGATAGTAGATGCTGGCGAGGGTGTGGAGAAAGAGGAACACTCCTCCATTGTTGGTGGGACTGCAAGATGGTGCAACCACTTTGGAAATCAGTCTGGCGGTTCCTCAGAAAATTGGACATAGCATTACCTGAGGATCCAGCTATACCACTCCTAGGCATATACTCAGAAGATGCTCGAACATATAACAAGGACATATGCTCAACTATGTTCATAGCAGCCTTATTTATAATAGCCAGGAGCTGGAAAGAACCCAGATGTCCTTCAACTGAGGAATGGATTCAAAAAATGTGGTATATTTACACAATGGAGTATTACTCAGCTATTAAAAACAATGAATTCGAGAGGTTCCTAGGTAAATGGATGGAACTAGAAATTATCATCCTGAGTGAGGTAAGCCAATCACAAAAGAACACACATGGTATTCACTCACTGATTATTGGATATTAGCCTAGAACCTTGAAATGCCCAAGATGCAACTCACAGGCCACATGAAACCCATAAAGAAGGAAGACCAAGTGAGGGTGATTCGGTCCTTCTTAGAAGGAGCAACAAAATACTCAAGGGAGCAAATATGGAGACAAAGTGAGGGACAGAAACTGATGGAGGGGCCGTCTCAAGACCACTCCACCTGAGTATCTATCCCATGTGCAATCATCAAAGGTAGATGCTGATGTGGAAGACAGGAAGTGCATGCTGATAAGAGCCTGATATGGATATCTCCTCAGAGGCCTTCAAGAGTCAGACATATTCAGAGGCAGATGCTCACAACTAGCCATTGAACTGATCATGGGGTTCTCAATAGAGGAGTTAGAGTGAAGACCGAAGGAGCTGAAAGGATTTGCGGCACCATGAGGAGAGCAACAATACCAACCAACCACAGCTCCCAGGGTCTAAACCACCAGCCTGGGAGCACTTAGGGGGGGATCCAGGGCTTCAGCTGAATATGTAAAAGTGGAGGGCCCTGCTGGGCATAGGTGGAAGAAGAGAACCTTGACCTCATGAAGGCTGGATGCCCCAGGGGGTGGGAATTTTGAGGGTGGGGAGGTGGGAGTGGGGGG
>NW_021620771.1:552836-643975 GCF_004785775.1 Grammomys surdaster | reverse complement strand
GGGACAACATAGGAAATGTAAATAAATCATCCAAAAAAAAAAAAGAGTGTTTGTTGTGATATTTCTATGTGCATGCATAGATAGATAGATATAGATATAGATATAGATATAGATATAGATATAGATATAGATATAGATATAGATATAGATGATATAGATATAGATTAGATATAGATATAGATGATATAGATATAGATATAGATATAGATATAGATATAGATATAGATATAGATATAGATATAGATATAGATGATATAGATACAGATACAGATACAGATACAGATACAGATACAGATACAGATACAGATATAGATATATAGATATATAGATATATCAGCCCATAAGTCTTCCCAGTCTTTACTAATTCCTACTTTTAGATTACTCTACTTTAGCTTCTGCCTATGACAAAGAACATGTGTGGCACCCATCCTTCTGTGTCTGGCTAATTTCACTTAACATGATATTCTCTAGTCCCACCCATTCTGCTCCCAACAATATGAGTTTATTCTTCTTCATGACTTAATAATTCTTTCTCCATTGTATATACAGAGCATGTTTTCTTTATTCATTTTAACTACTGTGATCAGTGCCAAAGTAGACATGCCATGAAGGTGTATTATTGATGTACTGAGTTCATTCCTTTAAGATGTGTACTAGGAAGTGGCACAAGTGGATATCATGCATTAGATCTGTTTTTGCTATTTGGAAGGACTTCTATACTGTTCTCCATAGTGTCTGTACTAATAGCTCCTTCTACAGCCAGTTACAAAACCGACCACCTAATGCCATGTAAATCAGCTCATCACATCTTTTCCAGGAAGCTTTATCTAATTAACAGGATAGATTCTGCAGTCCTTCAACACAGTCCCAGCCCACACACTCCTTCAAGTCACCTAAAGGAAATTTACAAAAATTCTGGACTGCTTGTTGAGCTGGAGTGTTGTTGTCGGAGCCTCAGAAAAACTGCCAGCTAGATATAGAGAAGAGAAAAAATAATTTTTATAAATATGTCCCAAATATCACATGAAATATACTAAAATTACTTGTTCTCTGAAATTCACATTTAATTGGGCATCTTGTGTTTGTTTTAGTTCTGTTGGTTGTTTTGTTTAATTTTTTTTTATTTTTTATTTTTGCTAATCCTCGCTATCCATCTGTTTTGCTTACACATAAGGAAAAAAAATGAAGAGAAAGGTCTATGAAATCTAAATAAAGAGAGATGGAAAAGACAATGCTTCAAGCCTCTAAGACTCTAAAGATTCTTTGAGACCTTCGCTGAGACATTCACACCCTGTTCTTCATAGTGGATCACCAGCTCTGCCTTAGAAGGAGGTAAACAGTTGTTGAAGAAAAAAATCTCCAGGTCAGAATCAGGAAACCAGACTCTCAGGACAGGGTGCACTTCCAGTAATGAATCCTCTGAGAACACTGCTCAGCTCCTGGAGTTTTAGCTGTTTTTCCCCCATCCCCTCTTTTCTTTTACTAAACAGAAGTGATGGAAAGACTTAATGCAGTGATGCATACAGAAAGTGCTAAGTTATCGGAAGAGGTCTGTAAGCACAAGGAGACACGCAATTGCTCGTAGAAATACCCATCTTCCTGCCACAGAGCAGAGGAGGACCCGTCCGTTTATCACTCAGGCACAGGTCAAGCCGTGGTAGATGGAATTCACCAAATCAGGTGCTGAAAGAAGTTACTGGATACAAGCTTTGCAATGCACACAAACTGACATAGCCTGGTTGTTTTCTGATTGGACAATGTTTAAATGGCTATACTATGAATATGTGTGTGTGTGTGTGTGTGTGTGTGTGTGTGTGTGTGTATTTATATATGGCAATTTTAGAAAGCCATGCATTTCAAGATTTCTTCCCTTAATTTTGTTAATTAGTGACCATTTTGCTTTATTTCCTTAATGTTCATACCAAAAAATATTAGTCAAAATTTTGTATTTTAATTAATTACATTCAATAATCTTTCCAAAATAAATGATACAGAAATAAGAAAGGAAGAAAGGAAGAAAGGAAGAAGGGAAGAAAGGAAGAAAGAAAGGAAGAAAGGAAGAAAGGAAGGAAAAAAGAAAGAAAGAAAGAAAGAAAGAAAGAAAGAAAGAAAGAAAGAAAGAAAGAAAAGAAAGAAAGAGACAATGTAGACAAAGCAAATACAGGTGCTCACAAAGACAACACTCTTACCCTGTATTAGAGCAAAGGACGCTGTGCACTCATTCTTACAGGGCATCATGTGAATCCTAGGAGCATCGGTGTTCACAATGACAGCCCTGTGTGGCATCACAAAGATCACAGGATATTCAGTTTCTTTAAGGAGGCAGGGAAGTGCTCCAATCAGGAAAACCCTTTAGGGCCCAAGTCCTTCAGCAATTGATACAGCCCAGTTGATTTCTAAAGTGTGTTCAGTACCCCGATGGGCCAGGCACTGTGCTATTCACATTCCAGAGCTTAGAAACTCTGTGTTCACATGATTGGTTAGCATCCCCACTGACAAACAGTATCCCAGTGACAAATGAACCAAACTATGGGTGAACAACTTCCCCATGGAACTACAAAGTGCTGGAAATGTGAAAGGACTCGGCAGATGTTGAGGCTGGATTAGCTCCTTATGGAAGTGACACCACAGAGAAGGACAAAGAAAAGGTGCCGTATGCTTCCAAATGTCAGACATTGGCCTAAGGAGAGTGAGACAGATGACCCTCCACCTAGAATATTAGCCAGAGCTAAATGTAGATTTTCTGGAATGAGCACGTCAGGGGTCATGCTGGGCTGAAATAAACGAAGAGTGAATGAGAGACACCACAGTCAGACCAATGGTCTGGTCCACCAAAGACATTCTTTCCCAGTCTAACTTTTTAACAACTAAACAACAACCCTGAATATACTCCATGGTACAGGCACATACTGGCTAATGTATAACTTGAGGGCAGGGGAGTGCCAATAGACAAAACAGGCATAGCCTTACCCTCAGAAAATTCACTTTCTAAGCTACCCGCCAAATCCATCAAGGCAATAATACAAGTCCTGATGTGTGCTAAAGAAACCCATGTCACATCACCAGAAGGAGTGCTGGGCAGGCTGCTTCTTCCACAGAAGCCTCAAGGCCTGAGGCCATCGATGCAAAATACAAATCCAGAGAAAGGCAACATTCCCTGGCTACTCCAAAATTGATGTTTCCAAAGGCAGGCCCTCCTAAATCTAATCTAGAACCATAATGAAGCAGACCCACAGGAGTCCCCACAGGTAAGATGTGGGAATCCCTAGTCTGCACAAACGAAAATGGGGAGAGACATGGCGCTGTGCCAGGCTCTCTAAATGTTATCTGAGCCCCAGTAGCCACAGGAGATGGACTGCACACGTCTTTGCAGGCCACTCACCAGAGTCACAAAGCTGGCAGGTCAAGGCAGAACTCAGGACCCTGCCCAGTGTTCAGCTCACTCCTGCTGCTCTATACCACCTAGTGAGGACAGAGGAGCTGTTCCAGGTCACAAAGGGAGGGGTGACATATCTAGGCCTCATCCGGTGCTCATGGGTGAAGGTAACTGGCATCCCAGGCACAACTCCTCCTCTTGTATCACGTTAAAAGTTCCAGTAGACTGGGAAGCAGGGCTATGAGGCAGTGGCCAAATTGCTAATTCTCTAAATTCTACTGCAACTGAGGGTTGTGTTTGTTTAAACCAAAGATAGCCATGAGGATGCCCCCACTAGGGTCCAGTCAGATCTTGTCAGGGGCTTTACAAGAATGTCTCAAGTCATAATTTTCAAGGGTTTGGGTTGATTCAGAAAACATTTTTTTCCAATATGGAATCCTATGTGTTCATTTTTCTTTTTCAGATGATTGAAGGTGACACTTAGCCAGCCGGGGAAGCTGTGGGGCACCAGGGCTTACATTCTACAGTGGCATATCTAAATTTGGGCACAAAAAATAGCAAAGGGAAGAACTCTCCAACTGTAAAGCACACTAAACATAACTTTTAAAAGAGGCATATATGGAATTTGTCATATATAACTATAACTATACATATGTTACTAAGTTATTAGTAAAAATATAAAGTTTTTCTTAACAATGTTCTTTACAGTAGTGAAAACAGCCCTTTCTCAAAATACTCTCAAAACAGGAAATCAGGACTTCCGGTTTGGGACCGAGCCTAGAGCAGGTCGCAGGCAGCAGCTCCGTACCCAACCGCAGAAAACCAAGAAAAACAGGGACTCCCAGGAGCTTGAACTCACGCAGCATCCCAGGTAAAAATGAATCACCCGTGATGCCTGCTATTAGAAGTTCTAACCCAGATGGACCAGAAGCCAGGAGCCTCGCCCTTACCCTCACCCCCTACCTTTTCCCACCTGCACAAGGTCCCCTGAAGCTGGGCAACTGCAATATCCTGCTTGGCAACTGCAGATAGACTCAAAGCAGTGTACCATATCATCTGAAGAATAGCAGGGAGACCATAACTCAAGCAGTGTACCATATCTTCTGAAGAATAGCAGGTTGCAGTCCTCCTCGCCCCCACGAATAACCAGGACCCGCCGGTCGGGTCAAGTGGCACCCAGACGTGGGGCTCGAGGCACGGACCCATCCGGACGGACCCTCATTGAGAGGATGTGCGCACGACATCAAGATTGAGCAAGACAGAGATCATCGCCCGTGACCTGTCGTCCACGGAACCGGGTTGATGCTGCCATCAAGAAGGCAGTTGAAGTTCATTACCATCAGCTGAAAATTGCAGAGGATCCAGAAGTGACTCCGCAGGAGACTGACACAGCTGTCAGCTCCCCTGCCTCCCCCTACGGTCGACCCCTAGACTTCCACGCCCTCCAGAAGGGTTCCTGGTATGCCTGGCTTTGCCCTCATTTCTCTCGCTAGAGAGCTTGGCCTCTTGATCACCACAACAAAAATTGGCTTTTTCCTAAACCAAGGCCACCCTTGATATGGCCGCTAACATTGGGGAGCCTTCCTTTATGACAATATTACACCCCAAACTGACAAATGGTTGGTAACTTGAACATTTACAAGAGACTAGGATGGCTGTGAGTTAGTCCAATGACGGGATTATTGTAGGTCCACTTCCCAGGGGCCCACCCAATGCAGCCGAAAAGGAGTGCGTGGTGCTGGGAGTGGGTGCAGCCTACATGGCCTAAGACAGGGCTCTCACCCTCCTTTCACCCACATCAGAGTCCCTTGACGTTGCCCATCGTCGACAGCCTAAAGCCTTCGACCATCGATGTGACTCGTCTCACATCAGTGTTTTGGGGTTGTGAACTTGTCTAAGACCCCCCATAATTAGACATCCAAATTCAAAACTCACATAGTTGGGATTGAACATAAGACGCCTTCTCTAACTAAACAGAGAAGGGGGAGATGCCAGAAGCCAGGACCCTCGCCCTTACCCTTACCCCCTACCTTTCCCCACCTGCACAATGTCCTCTGAAGCTTGGCAACTGCAAGGTCCTGCTTAGCAACTGCAGATAGACTCAAAGCAGAGTACCATGTCTTCTTAAGAATAGCAGGGAGACCATAACTCAAGCAGTGTACCATATCTTCTGAAGAACTGCAGGTAGATCATAATTCAAGGCAGTGTACCATATAGACCATGACATGTTTCAAGGCACAGGCCAAGAAGATTTTGTACTTTTCCACCACCTGGACCCTCTTACCCCCTCCCCTTGTAAAACATGCTATAAAAAAAAGCATTTCATGTTCAAAAAAAAACAAGAAATTAAAAAAAAAAGAGCAGGCTATAATTTTGAGCTGCATAAATATGTAACTTTTCCTGAGGAGACATGTAAATACCTATTTACTCCAGAAAGGGCATCAAGGAGACACCAAAGTAATGATTCTCCCTATGGATAGCTTAATGAATCACTGAGTTTATTGGGTTACTATTGGTAGTATAGGTGAGGACTTGCTTACAGGAGTAAGCATGGGTGACTTAAAAGTAGCCCAAAACAGTATTGATTACAACTCGTGCAAGACACATCCTAAGAGTTCATTGTACAACTTGGAAGCAACTAAATAATTTTTCTCCTGCCATTTTCACATTTTTTTTCAAATAACTATGGAACTCAGATTATTAAAATATGAGAAACTGGAAAAATTCAATGTCAAAATGATTTATTGTAGGACAATGAGAGCCTTAAAGAATAAGAAGTTTCAAAAAAAAATCTATATTGTGTATTTTTTATCTACCTACCAAACTATGTACTTAATATGTGTGTTATATTTTTTGAGAGTAAACCTTTAGCTTTCAAAATGTGATTATATGGGACTTAAATCTCCTAATTCCAATAACTTACATTAAAAAAAACCTCTTGACTACAAAAAAAAAAAAAAACAGGAAATCAGTTAGTTACGGTGCCTTTATATAATTTGATTTTTACAAGTATCAAAATAATACTGTAGATTTATATTTAATGGTAAATAAGGATAATCATGGCATATTATTAAAGGGAAAATGGCATATTGCAAAGCAATTGCATACAGCAGAGTTTTTTAAAGTATACACTTTAATACTTGACTAGTATAGACGTGAAGAAAATGGCTACATGAGACATACCATGTCTTTGGGGCTGGAGAGATGGCTCAGTGGTTAAGAGCACTGGCTTCTCAGTACAGACATGGTGACTTGCAACCATCTGTAACTCCAGTTCCAGAGAATCTGATACCTTCATCTAGCCTCCGAGGGTATCATGTACACACGCTGTGCATAGACATATATGCAGACAAGATACCTATTCACATAAAATAAATAGTAATTTTTAAAAGTAAAATTAAAGAGGACATAGTTTCCCTGAGGTTTAAGACTTTTTTTTCTTACTTTTAAAATCTTTTTTTTTTAAAAAAATTTCCGTCTATTATATATGAATGGGGAATTATGACTTCAAAGTTTATTCTTTAACTCAGAACAAGTGATAGTCCTCAAATCTAGAGAACACAAAGAGGAGGAGAATCTTTTCTCATAAAGTAATTTGCAATTCACAGTAAGATTATCAGTTTGGCCCATAAGGCCTGTTAAAGGTTTCTGAGGTCCAAGAGGCAGAGCTTAATTTAGGGAATTGAGGGAAGGGGGTAGAAACCTGGGAGAAGGGATGAGGGGAGGGGTCCCTTCATTGTCGTGGGATCTCCTCCCACTTTCAGAGCACCCTTCATGCCTCAGGACACTCTCATGGGTCTAGACCCTGGCCTATGCATGTTTGTACTCATCACTCTTTTCTCTTGGTACCCACTGCAAAGTCTTGTTTCCTGTCCATACCCTATCTCCTCAGACCTCACCCAATCCTCAGGGGCAACAGAATGAGTTTTTCCGGAACATTTATAGAAGAACCATCTATGATCATTATGGAAACTGGAAAGAAATGACTACTAGCTCCAACACATCCAAAGCCAGGACCCCTTTCCCACCCCTATCATCTGTGTCAAGCTATTTCTGGCCCACAGTGTTCATCTTAGTGAACCTAATTCTTGGTTCACAGTGATGCTCACAGGCACATCTCATTAATTTAAAGTCTCTGACTTCCTGGTCCAAAAGAGAGATGCTGTTAATTAAGTGCCCTTTGCCACATGGACAGCAGAAGAAACATAAGCCTTTCTCCAGCGTGCATCCGGGCGATCCAGTGATCTAAGTAAAGTATGATATGGTCCAACCAAGTCCATCCAGCTGCAGAGAAGAGAATGTGCTGGTGGCTGTGTGGGGGATGGGGACAGTGGAATAGAAAAGACTTCTTCAAGAAGATCATGGTAAGGAGATCTTAGACCTAATCCTAGAGCGGTCCCTACATTAAAGCAGGGAAAGAGGACAGTTAAGGAGTATGACCTGGTAGCCAGCACATGTGAGACACGGTAGGCTGTGGAAATCAGAGGCAGAGAGAAAACTGAACCTGATGTGGGGGTCTGACCAAAGCCTTCAGAGGAAGTAGTTATGGACAGTTTCTGGCTTTGGGGTCTACATGTGACCTCTCTCATCTTCTGTGGTCCTAGAATGGGCCCCTCAGGGCGGAAAATATCATGGCTAAATCACCCAGGATAACCTGCCCTTGGGCCTCCATGGGCCGCTGCAAAGAGCTCAGGAGGCTGAGTGAGTTAAAGGTGCTTTGTTGAACTATAGAGTGCTATACAAATGTTAGCTATTGTTATTAAATAGCTGGGACAGTATTTTGTCAGTAGCTTAGTTCTGCTTGGTTGAGCACTGTGCTACAAACATTTTACCAAATACCAAACATGACTTTTTATTTAGGGAAGAGATTCAGGAGCTTTCATGGAACACTGGAAAATCAAAACAGCAGCTAAAAGTGCAACTGATGAAGCTTCCAGATAAGAATCTTCACTCTGGTGAGCTTGGGGAAGAAAGTATTGACCCCTAGACCCCTAAATCCCATATTAAAAGAATGTGTTATCTCAGGTATGGGTCTTAACTCTGAAAGACATCTCCAAGGAACTACAAAGGGTTCAAGGTGTACACACACACACACACACACACACACACACACACACACACACACAAATGATCCTGGCTTCATCTGTTCAGGTTTATATTTTATGAATTATCCTGAATGCTGATTTATATCAATGGGAGCAGAGCCTCTCAGGGGGCACAAATATTGATAACCTGGAATCATGAAGGCATATTAGAAGGAATATTGTAGCAAAACTGCCTCTGTACCAATTTTCCTCCACTGTGTAGGCTTCTCAGGTATAGGTGTTATTCCTTAATACCGAGCAAAGAGCTTAATGTATAGTCTGATTTCCATATATAATATGTTGGAGAGATAACGGGGTAGATGTTAGGGGTGTATATGATTGGAAAAATAGATGGGTGAAGATGGATGTGTGGATGGATGTATGAATGTAGGTACAGGTGTTTGGATGATAGATGGATGAGTGAGTGGATGAATAGATGGATGGGTGGGTGTGGCAGATGGGCAGAGAAATCCACTGGTGGGTGGGTGAATATGTGATTGTGTGCATGAATAAACGAATAAGCTACAGTTGGATATGCTTTGGTGGATGTTGGATGGATAGATGGGTAGACAGATGGATAAAAATTAGGAGTGGGTAGGTGGGTAAGGAAATGGGGATGGGGTAGATGAGTGACAGGGGGAGGGACTAGATGAGTATCTGGATGAAGGGATAGATGAATAGTCAGATGGACAGATGGATAGCTGGTGGGTTGGTAGATAATTAGAATAATGGATAACTGGATAGATGAATAGATGACTGGGTATATGGATAAATGGATGGGCAGATAGCCAGCTAGCTAGATGGACTGGAAGATAACTAAACGGGTGGACTGATGGATAAATAAATTATGATAATTTCTTATCCAATATCTAATCTTGAATCTACCGACCTGTTTCTTCTCCTCTTTTTGAGAATCTGCCATTTTTTTTCCTAGTTTCTTACCCCTAACAAGATAAAATCTCATGATTCTATGTGTCTCTTGACTGCCACTATATCTGTTCCCTGCTTCTCTGACCCACCATTTCTGACCACGAGGAGAGGAGATTGTTTTGTTAATTCCTGATGCTGATGTGACCCAGAAACCTCTCCCTTGGGCTGGCAGGAAGGCTCCTGAGGTGGAGGAACCAGCTAATGAATTGGCCCTATTTCTAGGCCAGCCGCTCAGGTTCCTCCCTGGGAAGAGGATGAAAACTTTCAGGGATGAGGGAGAAAAGCCTTCCCAGAAGGGCAATGGATTTCTATTTAAACATCTGTTTTCATTTACGTTTTCCACTGAGCACAAAAGCTTTGCTTTAAACCCTCACCTCCTGGTGACTGGACTATTCTTGTCATCTGAGTCACATATCTCTGGGCAGCCAGACCTTCTGACTCACTGGGGTTGAAGTCTGGGATTCACAATACCACAAAGCTGCTAAAAATAGGAGTCATGTACCTGAGCGGCAAAAGAGGACAGTGACAAACACAGCCCTGTATTGGAACCATTGCCCTGTCTATATTACATGAAAATCAAAGACGGACTGCAGCTGACCTTGTTCACGTTACCTTATATTTAATAAGATCATCCCCAATCCTCAAGAAGTCAGCAAAGCAGGTGAACAGCATGCAGAAAGTCAGTAGACAGAGTCAGAATAATGATTTCTAATGCACCCTGGATGTTTTTATTAGAAAATTCTAGTCCTTACATTAACAGAGGGGCATTTCCACATAGTGGCAGGGAAGCAAAACTTCTCCATCCAGGCTTCTTTGGTGGTAGCTTCTCCCTTGAGAATCAATGTGTCTTAAAATAGGTTGGAAAATTGTCACTAAGAAACAAAGAGGATGTTTAGTGCTCTCTCTCCCTCTCCCTCTCCCTCTCCCTCTCCCTCTCCCTCTCCCTCTCCCTCTCTCTCTCTCTGTGTGTGTGTGTGTGTGATTATATTTCCTCTCAAGGCTTTTGAGGTCTGCTTTGTTAAAAAAAAACCTCGTAACCTTTTCAATACTGAAACCTCATCTGTATTTGAGTCACCTTGATAGTTGGTGGAGGACATGCACATCTCTGAAGCTTAGTAACAGCTTTGAGATCTTACTTCATTCTGAATCTGTACTTCAGAACTCAGCACGAGACTTTACTTCTGATGCCTCGCTGATCCCAGTGCAAACTACTGTGAAAACAAGCAGACATTACCACCCTAAGCCTTTTGGGAAAATGCCATACTCGGGCTAAGTGCTTATATGGAGTGGGGTCCTGGAAGGCTTTCCCACATGGTTTTTACTCTTTAGCTGCAAAGCACATGGTGAGCTAAGAGATTCTGTTGAAGGACGAGAGCTGGTCTGCTTCCTGGCCACAAAGCACCTGAAGTGTCACCTAGTAGGTGGCTACTCACTAAAAGCCCTTTCTTTCTTCCTATACAATTGCATAGGAACTTGCCTAACATGTTCAGCACAGAGGAGATGATCCAGAGAAAGATCATCCCTGGAGACTGTCTTCAAGACAAAGGGAGTGTCTGTTGATATAAAGAGTGCAGCAATTTGTTTTCACGATGCCTTTAATCCCCAATATCTTCAGCAAGTAGAAGCAGCGGGCCTGTAGCATAGACCACTCAGCTACGAGACATAGATCATGGAGGCCACTTACAGAACAGGCTTCTGGGTGATGATAGGTAGTCACAGTCACACCTATCCACTAGGGTAGAGGGAAGTGAAATGGCTTGTAGCTGAAACATTAGGACTTCCAGGCTCAGTTCACCTGCACGATGAGTTTGGATCTCATCCATGACTTCCACCCACTGGGAGCACATAAAAGGATCTCTGAGTGGGATGCCTCGATCATAGGACATTTGTCTAGGCCTATGGAGGTGCAGCATATCAGAAATGCTGGAAAGGCAGCTTAAGACAGTTAGTGCATACAGGGGAACCCCAAAGCACAACATAGCCTTTCAGCTAGGAGGGACACATAATTGGCAAGAGCTGGTTAAGACACCTCTTTGGTACTCACCCTCTAAGTTAAAGTGTGAGATCGTTTGCTATCTTTAAGAATAAAAGTGAATAGTCAACAAATTCACTGGAAACCACACAGCTATGAAGACTTGAAGTCCCAACTTACCGGGTATCAAAGCCCATGCTTGGTTTGCTACAGCTCCATTCCTCCCTGGAGAACTTTTCCTGACCACCAGAAGGGAGTTGAGCCATATTAATGTCGAGCCATATTAATGAAGCAACATGGTTGTCCTTCAGAGTCAACCCCTGGCAAACATTTTCCTGCTTTTAGCTCCTCTCAAACCCTGCCTGTGTCATTACTATGAGCCGTTAAGTGCCAAATTACAGTAACACGGTGACACTTCATTATCAGGTGCAACAGGAAGTAGTGAGAGTGGCCTACTGGAGAATTTCACTACATATGGGACAACCCATGGAAGAGGAGTTTACAAGGAGGAAAGCCAACTAGAAGTAACTTGGCCTTCCAGGAGAGGAAGCAGTGTCAGAAGGGACAATATATAAATTGACTAGTCAGGACCAGAGAACGATGGGAGAGCCCGAGTTCACCAACTGCTCTCCTGAGCCAGGAGGTCACTTAGGAGTATGAGTTTTAGAGTCACTGCTAATGGTTAGATACAGAGTGTCCCCGAAAGGCTCATGTGTTAGAGGCTGGGTTTCCAGCTTTGTGCTATTGATGGGGTGGTGGGATCTTCAGCGGTAGAGCCTAATGGAAAAGAGCTGGGTTACTGGAGCCATGTTCATGAAGGAGATTGTAGGACTCACTCCAGCCCTTTCTACCCTCTTGTCTTCTTGGCCACAAGGTACGCAGTTTTACTGCCACACATGCTCCCTGGCATTGGAATCTGGCATCTCACCCTGACCCAGAGCAATGGGTGAGCTTCTCCGTAGACTGGAACCAAAGAAAACATATTCTTTACATGTTATCTCAAGTGTGCATGTTAGTCAAAAAAAAAAAGCTACAGAGCAACCCAGTGTCACTCTGGGTCCCAGCAGCATCTCTAGTTACACACTGGCCTTAGTATATTCTCTCTCTCTCTGTCTCTCTCTGTCTCTCTCTGTCTCTCTCTGTCTCTCTCTGTCTCTCTCTCTCTCTCTCTCTCTCTCTCTCTCTCTCTCTCCCTCCCTCCCTCCCTCCCTCCCTCTCTCCTTCTCTCTCTGTCCCCACTTCTAGTTCCCTCATCCATCCATCGTAAATGAGATTCCACAGTACCTGCCACAGCCCACCATAGTCCATCAAGGCTACACTCCGTACTGTCTCCATGACCTCAGCATCCTTCTCTCAAGGGGCGTTAGAGATCCTCGTGCATGTTTTCCTTCTATGGTAGTGAAGCTACAGGTAATGTGTTCTCCTAAGGCTCCAAATACACACTGGCAAATTGTATTCCCAGAGAAGCCCTGGCCACATCACTCCTATTGACAGCCCTCAAGAGCTCTTGCTTCCCGTCATAGCCTGATCCTTTCGTGGCTTATCCTTGCACTTGTGGTTTTAACTTTTAGTTTTGAATTCATTTGGACTTACAGAAGAGTTGTCAGAATGCTGAAACACCCCATTTCCCCTTCAGCCAATGGCCCAATTATTAACTTTCTTTTTCATTTTTGCTCCATCAGTTTCTATAAGGCAGAGATATACATATACAACCTTGTACATACGCACACACGCACACACACACACACACACACACACACACATACATATATACATATTTTCTGACTCATCTGAGAGTGAGTTCCAAATATGATGGACACCCTTTTATGCCAGGATTCTCAAACAACATTAGCAAAATCAGAAAAATGATATTAATGCAAAAATTATACTCCATATCCTTTATATCTCAGAAAAATAAAACTAGTCTAGGAATCCATCCAAGATCAAGTATTGCATTTAGCTGTTACAATATTGAGCCTTCTTTAATATACAATGACTCCCTCGGGCTCTGCCTTTCATGACCATGGCATTTAGAAAAGGATACACAGGGATATTTGCACACTATCCCTCAGTTTGGATTTGCCTGCTATCTCTTCCTGATTAAATGAAGACAGTGTGTTTGGGGAAAGTCCACCGCAGAAGTGACATTGTGATCGTCTCAAGGGGTGAATCCAGAGCTGTGTGGGGTTGGACTGTCCAGGAGTACTGAGGTTGACTTTAGTCATTTGGTTAAGATGATGTCTAGTTTCTCCACTGAATGGTTCCTGTACAATTCTGTCAATAATTTATACAAACATCATGCTCCCCACTCAAGGACCACCTGCTAGTTTTAATATAGATTCACGATTCTCCAGAAGCCATGGAATGGTGGCCAAGGGGTGGGTGACATTCTCACACCACTTTCGTGAATGCTAGTATGACCCATGGTGACATTTTCCTCATTGGCTATCATTTATGAGTTACATCAGTACAGACTGGTGGATTCCTGTTTAGTTGGTTAATATCTTTACTCCTCTCAATGAGCTAAGTATCTCAGACCGGGCCAGTGGAGCTCCTCAGACCTGGCCTGTGGCCTTTGATATACCTTTATCCCCTTATCCTTGGAGACTTTCTCACACCAGATACTGCAAGAGGTTCTCCTGTAGGATCTCTGATTTTGATTTCTTTTAGTGGAGAGCCAAAGTCTTGATGACAGAGAATAGATACGGAAGTGCGGTACTTCTTAATCCTACACACACAATCACAGACGTGCATGTATATATAATATGGATGTACAGATACAACTATTATTGTATGTATGGCATTTCTTTTTAAATTAGAATTGTAAATATTGCAACTAGTGATACTGAATGGCTCCTTGGCCTACTTGCCTATCAGATCTTTTGTATCTCTTATTGCTTTAGACATATTTATATTAATTTAATATTAAGAAAAATGTGATGTTTGTGGTAAGCACTTTCACAAGTTTTCTATTTGCTCCTTTATTTCTGTTGGAGATGTTTCTAACATGGTGAAGCGGAAACTGTCCTCAACATTTGTAACTTCTTGTCAACATTTGTAACTTCTATTGTCTGGAGCTATCTAAAGGCCAATCCTAGGCAGAGATTCCATACTCCTGTTTTCTTCTTCTTTTCTCATTAAACTATTTAATTAATTTAGGCTACATTGCGGCAAGTTGAACGCCGTTGAAGATCTAAACCTCTTTAATATTTTTTTCAAGCAGCTAACTGATTGTCCTAGAGCCGTTTATTATGTAACCCTTCCCTTCATCCTGATTTACCGCTGTTGTTTTTAGAAATTGCTTTTGATAACTTTGTCTAGCCAAGTGGTTTGTACAAAGGTTGCAGGGTAAAACTGTTACTCTCTCCTAGTCTTATGTAATTTAGAGCCTTGGAAAAATCACATACTAGATAAATGGGTTGGCTTCTGCATTCAAATACTAGCTCCCAGCTCTTTACCACTAGAATCGGAACTATAAGGGAACTTTCTTCACAGGACATCATAATGTTTTAAGGGGTCTCAAAATAGCATTCAGTGCACAAAAGAGTGTAATGGAAGTCAGCCCTTATTTTTGAGGGATCTTTCTGGCTTTTAATGCTAACCCCTCTGCTTCTTGGATAGGACACTGAAACTTATCAGATATGAGATGATTTCCCCAAGTGTACACATTCCAACCCTGTTCCCTGCACGTTTCCCACATGAAGGTAGGTCCTTTCAGGCAGCTCCTGCTTTCCTATCACCTATGAATATGCAAATTCCAGCATCTCACCCTGTTGGGTAAGTTCCCAATGTTTAAATGAATCTGTTTGATAAAAGCATGGACCCTTATGTAGATCCTACTCAAAGCCCATCTAATCCCAATTATTTTCTTGCAGCAAAGACTGTAATAGAAACATTGCAGCCTTCAACTGGCACTCTCTTTGTTATATTAGTTCCTGTCCCCTTCCAGTGTTGTTTTGCTGTGATGTAAGTTTTCTGAAGTACATGTGAACTTGTATCTTTTCCATGTACTCAACAGTTTCCACTACGCATGCATCATCCACAAGTATACCACATCCAGGGATCAGAAGAATTGGCTTAGCAGTGCCAAAATGATAAACATTAAGAATTGATAGCATTTGAGGTAGGAAGACCCTTGAAGAATCTAAAGTGACAAGTGAGGTTAGGTGACATGAATTATGTGTAACAGGACAGGCTTTTTTGGCAGGAGGAAGAAAGAAGCTACTTTATCAATGAGCCCAGCATGATGATGTTTCTTCACTGCAGGGACAATCTGGCAGCAGGTACAGGTACTACAGAGGAAGGAAGCACTTCTTAGGCACAGTCCACACTTGGGTCATGAGTACGGCATGCAGCCATTATACTATTAGAACAGCCTACCTAATCCAGCTGCAGGTTCTATGTTTGAAAATAAATATATCTAAACAGTAGACCCTGCCGACGATGCTGACCCATTCATCAAAGCCTTTCCAACTTAAATACAAGAAAAGGACATGATTCTTGGAAAGAAAATGTATTAACAATAAAAGGCAGGAATACGTAGTTAGCATCTAGCAAGGGACAGCAGTGTGTGCGTGTTTAGTGGTGGTCAAGTGACCAGGAGGCACTACACACTCACCCTGCTTCTCAGGGGTCTTTATTTCCCATCAGAGCCAGCTCTGTTAATGGTCCTGAAGCTGTTGCTTCAATCAACCAGAGAGATTAAAAAAATAGAACAGGGACGACCGCACATGGCACTTCATTTCACCTGACTCGTACACAGACAAGCTCTTCTTCATGCCATTTGCTCTTAGTCATTCCGTGGTGGTAAGTGATCTTGTTTTACCTTTGCTGTCAAAATGCATGTTGCAGGTGATCAATGACCCAGTAAAGATGCATCAACAATATTTAAAATGACTTCTTAATGGAAGATGACACCAGGAAAACCCTATCCAGTCATCAGCTTCAATCCATACCAGGATATAAATAAATACCCCAAGAACAGACCCTAGGAAAATGTGCTGATGCAGTACCCAACTTTCACCAGAACCTATTTGTCAAGTTCTACGGCTGTCCACATTCCCACCCTGGAATGAGGAATGTCAATTAGGGAAAGTGTAGACACCTGGGCTGCATGGCTTGTGTTCATCCATCCACCTCTGCCTTCAGCTCACTGTAGCATCCATTCAGGAGTCAAAACTAGGTGACTGTGAACAAACTAAAATAAAAACGAAGTGTGTGTGGGTGGATGCTAGTCTCTCAGTAACTGCTGTGATGTTATCCTGAGAATTACGGTAGACCACAGCCCAAAGGTCTACTAGACAAAAGCTGCCCACCCATGGAAGCTAAGTACTCCCTGAGAGAGTTTACTGACCAGGACAAGAAGCACTAAGAGACCACAGTGCTTAGAATACACGTCAAAGTTCAGGGATTACACAGAAGACAAGAAATTGCAGCCAATATCCTGTATTCAATCCAACCAACACTGTATCTAGTTAGTCCTGATTCTAGATCAATCTAACATGACTGCCCTGAGCTCAGCCTGGTGGTACAGGTCTGTAAACCCAGATACTTCGGGAAGTTGAGGCAGGAAGACTGAAAAGCTCAAGACCTGCCTTAGATGCATAGTTAAGGGCTATTCTTAAAATATCCACTCCCAAAAGGCTAGGGATGTGGTTCAGTGGCACCTACTTGTCCAGCTAACATATATAAGGCCCTTGTTCTATTCCTGAGCACAGAAAGAGAGGTAGAAACATTACCCTTTTAGCTGAACTTGTACCAAATTTCTCTCTGTAAAGAACAGGTAGCACATGTAGAGTGCCCATCATAGGTGAAGGACAAAGGGAGGTGTAATGTCATCTCTCACCGTTTCTCAGCCACCAGAGCTGAATTTCCCCTTATAAGTACTAATAACAAGGACACTGAGCTATCATCTTCCATAATAATGTGGCATCCCAAGCTCATTATCTTGCTTCCAACTACACTATTGTATCATCCCTAATTCCATGCTCTTCCTGGTCATCTTTCAACCAGCATTGTTGTAAGGTGAGTTCAGCCAGTCAGGTGTATACATTCTGAACATGGACACCAATGCCTCTCAGAACTTCAGGCAGCCTCAGGGATTATTAGAAATGAACAGAGCATGGGAACCATTCAGTCAAAAACTGTCACTGCACAGTGGATCCCAAAGAACTCAGCCACAGAGCTAGTTACTAGTAGAACAGATACCTTAACCACTTGGGTGAACACTTGCTGGTTAATTGTACATGTCTAATGGCGTGTTTCTCCATATGGCTTTGCAAGGGAAACATGAGCGTAAGAGATACTGCAGAGGATGTATAAAACTACTGAAAACACAAAAGGATAAGGAACCTCATACACAGCACCTGACTCCCAAAGGGTAGCACGCTGGACTTCCTTTCTGTGAATTAAACAAAATGGAAATGCATTTCTTTCCTCTTGTGTGAAACTGTCTGCTTTGTGCAGATTATAGAGACTGAGTGCTTCCAGCTTGGTGGTCTATCATCAGTTACTGGTGGTCCAAGACAGCTATCATCCACCTTGTAGCAGGCAAAAAAGGAGAAAGAAGGACAGACACCAGAAGATGGCTCATGCATCTCCCATAGCACCAGAGAAAAGATGTGGACTGAATCCCGAGCCTCCCAGCTCACCGGTATGTTTAGAAAGCTCCCTGTAGTTTGCTGAGGCACATCCTAGTTAGGACAATTAGACTAGATTAACTCATAGATACCTTCCAGCCACAAGCCATTTTGAGTAAAAAGAATCGGAGAGATCAATGAAGCGTCACGCTAAGTGTTGCTTCCGGCAGTGAATCCGGTGTACCGATCAGTGAAGCTGAGAAAGACTCAGGTGGGATGTGGGGTGTGCCCTCTGCTGTCAAGGACAATGCTGAGATTTGCAGGGTTGGCATGAGATTTGCAGTCAGTGGCATGGAGGCCATGATGGACAGATATGAGGCAGGGTCCTTGCCTGATGAAATCTGTGACAAATGGACTCTGTCATCTGAGGGCAGCAGGGTACTCCCACACATACTAAGTTGGGGACCTACATGATCTGCAAGAGAATGACAGACTGATTTCTCCTGGGAGAGGAAGGAGCCTGGGGGGCATTTTTCATTGGTGTGACTCAACCTCTTGGGTCAGTCATAGAACCTCCTTGGTGTTCTCATTCCTAAAATTAGAGACAGCAATTCCCTCTTTGCAGGTGGTAAGGAAGACAAAGCAACTACTGTAAAGATGCCCGCTGTGTCTGGTGAACAGCTGAGACCTGCAAGTGCCTTCCAACCTGTGATCACCCCATAGAGAGCCAGGCCAGACACCTGCCACCTCTTCACCCCTTGAAGACCTACCAAAAAAGTGTTTTATGAAGACTTACTGATTTCCTTTTCATATTTTTAACAATCAGGGAATCCAATAGTAAGCCTGCCCTATCTCTTCTGGTAGTCAGACACACAGGGAGAAAGGCATCTGAGAGTCTTAAGAGTAAGGCAAGCTGCTTCCAGGGAAAGGCAGGTGGAGACAGCATTTTCCTGGGAATATGAGTTGGAGGAATGGCTGGGTGAGCTTCAGGCATACAGGGAATGGTCTTGTGGAAGATGGAATGGATCTAGCAAGTCCTCTGGGCACCTACTCAGATGCCCTCAGGCAAAGCTCTCCAGCAGTCAACACGGTAAGCCCTTCCTTGGGCTTCAAATGAAAGGTTAGAAAAATTTAACTGCCTCCAAAGGGAAAAGAGAAGGCAGATTTATGCACCTTCAGGCTCTCTGTGTACCTACTGCCTAGGCAAAGCCCATGGAATTCCCACTCAGCCCTCCTCCTGGGAAAGAAACAGACTTGAGAGAGCTACTTTTAAGCTGCCGAGTTGGGACCTGATTCACATTTCCAGTGTTGAAGGGAAGGCTTGACAATCTTCTGGACATTCTGGACATAAGGAACATAGACAGCCATATGGCTTGTTCTCAAACAGGAAAAACCCAGAGGAATCCATAACCCACTCACCAGATCAAGGGCAGCACTGTCCTGGGAGTGGAAAGCATAGCTCAGATATCCTGCAACCAACTCACCATGAGCACCTCACACCACTGGCTTTGCTGGTAGGACAGGGCTCTGCTCTGAGAGACGTACATACAGTCTTCCCATCCCATGTTGTGCCCCAGCGATACTCTGAAGGAAGACGCCAGAAACCCCAAAGTGACGTCCTAGCATGTACTCCATGACACCATCTAAGTTACTTGAGTCAATCCACTCGTTCCCAAAGCCCTTGTCGAAATGCTCTGTCACAGCCCAGGAGCAAAAACCAAGAAGACCCATTAGAATGCTAGGAACAGCTAAGTAAGCTGTCTCTCACGGAAGGTACAGACAGCACCAGGCCTGGTCTTTTGAGGGTTGCCAGGGCACAAGTCCAGGGCAGCATGTTCAGAGATGTAAGACAGTGCAATGTAGCTTAGGCTAGTAGAGAGCCTGCCCTGGTCAGGTTGTGCCCAACCAGAGTATGGGTGGCTGTTTCCCCCACTTCTAGTCATGGTACCTGTGATGGTTTGTATATGCTCAGCCCAGGAAGTAGCACTATTAGAAGGCATGGCCCTGTTGGAGTAGATGTGGCCTTGTTGGAGTAGGTGTGTCACTGTGAGTGTGGGCTTTAAGAACCTCATCCTAGCTGCCTGGAAGTCAGTATTCTGCTAGCAGCCTTCAGATGAAGATGTAGAACTCTCAGCTCCTCCTGCACCATGCCTTCTTGGATGCAGCCATGTTCCTGCCTTGATGATAATGGACTGAACCTCTGAACCTGTAAGCCAGCCCCAATGAAATGTTGTCCTTATAGGAGTTGCCTTGATCATGGTGTCTGTGCACAGCAGTAAAACCCTAACTAAGACAGTACCCCACTTTTCTCCCTGAAATCTGTCATCAGTCTCCTCTTCCACAATATTTCCTAAAGGTTCTTGCCAAAATGGAACTGAATATGGCAAACATATTTATCTGGCCCCAAGGAAAGGCCATCTCCCACATATTGCTGTCCATTATGGTTGGTTTTTATTTTAATTTTTTATGGATTGCAAGCTTAACTATCATCTTCTAAACTTACCATTTACATGGAGATGTAACATAGAGACAGACAGGGAACAAGCTGGCTTAAATGGAGCAGCAACTGGGAATTTGTGGCACTATCTGGAGAGGAGTGGGAGTGTGCTCATGTTCTTGTCCACACATAGAAGAGAAAGGAGGAGCAGGGAAGGAAGGGGCGAGATTGCGAGGTCCCACGATGTGGCTAAGGATTTTGTCCTCACTGATCGCAGTCCCCCTCATCTGCTGGCTCTCAGGGGTTTAAGTATAAACATGATCCCATCGGAGGAAGTGAGTCCTTCTACTTCTTGGCTCTACATATATCTGGGGTTTGATGACTGCTCTGGCTACTAGGAACTTCTCAAGGAGGGGAAAGGATACACAGCCCCTGGAGTTGGTTCCCCACCCAGGCATCAGTCACTTTTTACTTTAAAGGCAAGAAAACAATTACGATTTCAGTTACCAAGCAAACAACAACAGAAACCCACCTTAATCCCTGTGTCCCTCCCAATAATCCACCTTGAAGGCCAGTGGCCCACCCCAGGGTCTCAGGAACTACCCCAGTTCAACATCAGAACAGGTGCACCAGCGCTGTGGACAAATTGCAAAGACTGAACTCTACACACAGGTGAAGGGCAAGGTCACCATCTGGAAGAACATCTTGAATTGATTCTTTTTAAATGTGTATTTATAAATATGTGTGTGCCACTTGCGTCTGGGTGCCCACAGAGCCTAGAAAAGGGTTTCAAATTCCTCGGAGCTCAAGTTAAAGGGAGTTATGAGCTATCCAACATTAGGTCCTAGGAATCGAACTCAGGTCCTCTAGAAGCACTTTTAGCACCAAGCCATTTTTCTAATCCCTCCAGTTAATTTCTTAATAGTGTCCTATAAATAAGTTAGTTTTGCCCACTGGGGGGAAATAAGCCGCACAGGAGCATTTAGATATGATGGATCTGGCCAATGTAGGGGTCCTCTGTGAGTTCAGTCCTCACTTGCAGTGAGGTACAGATGTACCACTCGGTCATTTCAGGACATATATAGACCTGCTCTTTTTCCTTTCCTTTCCTTTCTTTCTTTCTTTCTTTCTTTCTTTCTTTCTTTCTTTCTTTCTTTCTTTCTTTCTTTCTTTTTTTGAGGGAGAGCCAGCTCCTATTACTTAGCACGTTCTGTCCACCCCTGCCGTAGGGCCTCTGTTTGAACTGTTTCCTATCCAGAGAGCCCTGCCCCTGGATCTCTATAGGCCTGGTTCCTCAGCTTCCTGTCGCAGATGAAATGTCACTTTGCGAAAGAGCCCTTGACTCTAATTCCACATTGTTTTTCTTCATAGCACATAACACTACCTCAAATTGTCCTGTTTGGTTACTAGTCTGTTGATCTATATTACAATTCTTACACATGCACACAGACACACAGATACGGACACACACACACACACACACACACACACACACACCTCTAGCATTATGTGTGAGCCCTGTCTAGGCACTTCTCTACTCTCAGAACATACAGGTGTTCACATGGGACTCACAGTTGGTGTATAGCATCATCGGGACTGGCTGGCCCATGTCAGTGTACCGTTGGCCATCAACGCCTTTCATCATTCCTTCAGCTTTATAAAAAGTTCCCAAGTCTCCACTGTACAGATAATAAATTGGCCCTGCCTAATACAACTTTCTAGGAAGTGGCTGCAAAACTAATGCTGCCTTGGCTAAAGGCAGACAGTAGAGGCCACCCATAGCTGAAGAACACGTGGGGCCAAGATTTACATAGTCTCTCTTCCTTCCTCTGTTAGGCAGAAAGAGACTCTTAAGTGGACAGAGAGGATTCAAGAGGCTGTAGCTGTTGCTAGATACAGAGACTGTCAGAGCTGCAGGTGTCACCACAGCCCAGGGGAGTCCGAGTGACTGGCTGTCCTGTGACTAGAAGAGGACAGACACACCCCCTTCATCCTAGTATCATAGCAACTGTAAATATGTGCTCTTAGGCTGTAGCCCCAGCCATCCATGACTTTAAACCACCTGCTGCCACAGCGCTCCTGCCCTTGAAGCCCTTAATAAGGTGAGGGCTACAGGAGAGCTGGCAGGGCAGGCTCTCCTGTTTCATAAGAGCAGAGAAGCATGCGGGGTAAAGAAGCACTCTGGTTTCCAGGCACAACAGCGCTTACCCACTCCTGACCCCAGAAGCCTTGGCCTGTGCCCTGAACATGGCTATCCCCGAACTGCTAGAAGCTGCAGTGCTTTTCTTGAATCCTAGGTAGAGGGTGACTGAGGACCAGGAACCGGTAGCCTCAGAGAATGTAATCGTGACACCTTTTCTGAGAAAGAATATGGCCTTGGAGTGAAGAAGTCCAAAGAGACCAGAAGCCTTCTTCGTATCTAGCCTCACAATATCCATTAATCCACTGGCAAGGTAAATGGGAAGAGCTGGGCACAAGGGTGATTAGTCATATGCACACCCTGCTAATTATGATAATTGTTATTTAATGATTTGTGTGCATTTCTCAGCCTGCAGGCCATATGCGGATGCTTGACAGATAAGCACTTAAGATTTGGGTTGCTGCTTTTGCTTTTCTTTTTCACTAAAGCACACATTGATACACACACACACACACACATGTATATATACATTCAACAAAAAAGTGGGAGACAAAGCAAGCCTACATTAACATCAGATGCAGCAGAACCAATCTCCAGTATGAAACCACTGGAGAGTTTGGAACCCAGTGCCCAAAGCTCAGTAACAACATGGCTTGTCCTCTGGCAGGAGACATCCCATGGCCTGAATAGGAAGCCAGGTAGAAGTAGAATTGGAGAGCCCCTGAAAATAAAATTAAAAGCCATGGGAATAAAGAGGCCAGCTTCCAGAAAAACCTACAGGTCCAGGGACTTGCACACTACAGGGGGAGGAGCTGGGGTCAAGAGCAGAATAGTTCATGGGAGTTTCCTCAGCCTTAGGAAGTAACTTGTACCGCCTGTGAAATGTTTGAGGACTCACAGCAGAACTCTTACAGGTCCTGGCCCTCCTTTAGGCTCAGCCTCAGAGGCTTTGTCCTGCCTTAGCCCAATAGAGTCTCTATGCTCTAATACTTGTAGACACCCGATCAAAGTAAAATGCACAAGGGCTGGAGAGATGGCTCAGCAGTAAAGAGTTTAATA
Organism: Grammomys surdaster; assembly: GCF_004785775.1. Lineage (NCBI taxonomy): Eukaryota > Metazoa > Chordata > Mammalia > Rodentia > Muridae > Grammomys > Grammomys surdaster. The sequence goes on along the minus strand of NW_021620771.1, from coordinate 620,399 downwards.
CCCAGGACCCTCATCTGGTGGCTCACAACTGTCTAATTCCAGGGAATCCAACCTCCTCCTCTGGCCTCTGAGGGCACAGGTATATGTGTAGGAATCATTTATATAGGCACATAAGAAAATCAAAAATCAAATAAAATGCATAGAGGGAGAAAATCCAAGAGTAAACAGAACATCTGAGAAACAGTCTACTTCGAGGGGACAGGACAGCAGCTATGCCCTACTGATTACCCAGCAGTGAAGCTGCAGAGAGCTGAGGGGCTAGCTAGTCAGTGTCCCTGAGCCCTCCCATGCTACGGATCCCCTCAGACTGGAGTACAGGTCAGGCACATGGTATGAGGTGAGTCAGGGACAAAAGTGGCTCAGGAAGCCAGGGTGTTGAGTGAGGATGCCTTCTGAGGATGAGTCCTGTCTTCTGAGCTGTGCCTGTGTCGTTACCAGCTTTCCTAGAACTGTGAGCTCTATTCAGTCTCCTTCTTGCTCTGTAGCCTGTTAAGAGCTCTGTCACTTGTCCTGGCCAGACAAGAGGCACAGTTCTCATGCCCTTGTACTAGTGACTTCCGTGGTGTAATCTTAGCTGCCATGGGCCCAACAGAAAAGCCACCTCCCCAGGTCATGTCTTCAATACTCTGCTGTCACAAAAGGCACTTGATTCTGAGTTACTCCATTCTTAGCCTCAGAGGAAGATAGAAAAGCAGCCACTGCAGGTCTCTGGCCCTCCTTTTGCTTCCTCCACAAAGCCAGAGCTAGACAATGACCCTTGATGCAGAAGCTCCATGGGTATGAATGTACAGCCAGATGCCAGCACAATGCCTGACCCAGAGGCAGTCTGGAGAAGGTGAGTGATGATGGCTGGTGGGGGACCAGCAGGTGACACCACTCTTTGCCCTGCCGCACACTCTAGGGATAAAGGCAATTGATCTCAGTATCTTGGGATCTATCTACCTGATCTTCTAAGAGGGAAGTTGCTTGTACTGGAAATGACTGTATCTGAGGATTTGGTGCTGCTCACAAATGGCCCACGTGCTTGAGAGAGTCCTCCACTGTCACCTTGCTTAAAATTATTGTTTCAGTGTCTACTGAGTAAGACATTTCTTCTGACTTGCTGTCGCCTGTCAGGTCTGTAATTACACTTCACAGTTCTAACAAAAAGCATCATGGGCACCAGAAGAATAAAGACAGGCAAAGGCACTGCAGATTATTCCAGAACATCTTATACACTTGACCCAGAGAATCAGGAGAGAGTAGACTTGGACCTTCCAAACCACAGGCCAATTATTCTAAGTGGCTTCAATCCATTGACACAGGCCTCGCCCCATATGCCCCTGAGCTGTGCCCCAGAGTCTGCACCATGCACACTCACTGTGTCTGCACAGCAGAGTAGGAACATACATTTCCTCAGGCCTGTGTCCCTAGCCACTCTCCGCTAATTAAAACAGGATGTCAGTACTCATTCCTTAGGATGAGTTGAAGTCACGGTGATACCACTTCTCCCAGGGCTGTTTCAATTTGATTATGAAACAAAAGGGATATGTGCTATTCTCTGTGCTCCTGAAATCTCTCCATGCTGTCTGCATGAGCAAGAGACCTAGCAGTGGCAGCTGTCCCTGACCTGAGTCTCTCTCCTCCATAATTTCCCAAGTCCAATTACCAGAAGGTCCGCTCTGGACCACAATTCTTACATTCTCTGCTATGGCCTTGCATGAGGTTGATCCTTCAAGGCTCCCATGTTAGAAGCTTGGTTCCCAGTGTGGCAGCATGAGGCGTGATGGACCCTTTAACAGGTAGAACCCAGTGAGGAGTAACTAGGTCATTAGGCATGCTGCCTTTGGAAGGGACAGACATAGACCTCGTGGGAACCTGGTGAGCTCTCAGCATTTTTAATACAAAAGCAAGTTGAGCCCATTCTCTCTGACTCCTTTTGTCCATGACATGCTATGCCCCTCCTAAGAGCACCCCATGAATGAGATGCCCACAATCCCCATCTCAGAGTCTACTGCTCTACTTTAACCTTCCCTCCCCAACCCCCAAACCATGATCTAAGAATTTTTATTTTTGAATTACCCAGTCTTGAGTACTTTCTGATTGAGACAGAAATGGACTAAGACTCAACTGGATTCGGTTGCTACAAAGAGTTATTTTCTGAGCTCTTTCATGCTTATTTAACTGATTTATTTTGTGTGTAAGGGTGTTTTGCTTGCAAGTATGTCTGTGCAGCATGTGCATGCAGCACCTGTAGAATCCAGAAGAAGGCATCAAATACCCTGGAACTGGAGTTACAGACAGTCATGAGCTACCATGTTGGTGCTGGGAATCAAACCAGGATTCTAGGGAAGAGCATCCAGAGTTCTTAACCACTGAGCCATCTCTCCAGACCCTTATGTATTTTTTTAAAGCCATGGTGATACATATTATAAAACATGTCTGTTGTACTTATGTGTAAGCATGCACACTCAGTAGTGTTATGTACATTATTCTAAAACCAGTATCTGGAATCCTCCTAACCTTGAGAAACTGAAATTTCTCACTACACATGAACTCACCACTCTCTTCCCATCTCGGCCCCAGTAACTGCCATTCTTTCTATTGCTATCCTTATGGAGTTGGCTTCTTGGGTACTTGGTTCACTTGGCATAGTGTCTCCTAGGCTCACCACGCCATGCATGTTGTGGCCTATGTCAGGACATATTTCTCTTTAAAGTCTGACTGATACCCATTGTAGTAACACACTGTATGTACACAAAGCTTTGCTCACTCATTTACTTGTCTGTGGACACTTGGAGCATTTCCACCCTTTGTACATTGTGATGATGTCGTGGTCAATGGCGTACAAGTATCTCTGTGACAACCATACTTTCTCTTACTTTGGTGATATGTCCAGAAATTAATATTTTTATTTATTTTTAAATCTACCATACTGTTTTCTGTGGTAGCTATACTATCTTACATTTCTACCAGAAATATAGAAGGAATCCAGTCTCTCTACATCCTAGCCACCTTTGTTTTCTATTTCTTGTTTGCTTTGGGGTTTATTTATTTTAATTAATTATTATTTGACTAATTGACTAATTAATTTTGATTTTTTTTTTGAGACAGGATTTCTCTGTGCAGTCCTGGCTCTCCTGAAACTCACTTAGTAGACAAGGTTGGCTTCGAACTCAGAGACCTGCCTGCCTCTGCCTCCTGAGTACAGGGCTGAGAGGCACGCACCACTATGACTTGGCTGGTTTTGTTTTTTAAATGTTAGTCATCTTAGTGGATGTGGAAAAATTCTCAGTTTTGAGTACTTTGCCTAAATAATCTCATTTAACCCAGAAAATCAAATTAACAATTGGCTGGCAATGGGTGATTTCTCCCCTGTGATGCTGGCCATCTTTCTATCCATATATGCCTTCTCCCAGTGCATACTAGTTTGTAGAGGAGATATGTGTACATACAGGTATACATACTCATGTACGCTGAAACTCTGACATAGCAGATGCATCATTTTCTGCTGGTGCACTAATGAGCAAGGGCATCTCTTTTGGGCCATGGAGGTCTCTAAAGCTTGGTGCTTCACATGCATGCTACTCTCCTGAGTTAAGCCTCTTCCCTCAGAAACACCAAGTCCCTGAAGCAAACACTTGAGCAATGGCCATCCCTAATTGAAGTGGGCAAGCTTCTGTAGTGCAGAAAGCAGATGTTATGAAGGCCTGTGCTGTCTGGTCCCATGTCTGCACATAGCAGGTGCTTGACAAACATCTCCTACCTCTACAAGACTAGTCAGGAGCTCTCAGCGTTCCCGACCTGCGCCACACATTACAGGCACTGACTTCCTGTTAGAGCAGCCCCATGGGACAGGCACACTTAGCCACCATTTATGAATTAGGAAATGGAGATCTCAGAGAAGCATAGGCTCCCTCCTAAGGACACACAGCTAAGTGGCACCAAAGAAAGAAGTCGACTCTAAATTGTTCTTAACTGCTTTGCCCTGCCATCTCTCTAGAGAGATTAGCTTTAGATCCCAGTCCCACAGTGGTAGACAACAAGCAGGCTAGAGCTGATTCTCATTCTAGAACCTTCTGGGAGAAAGCCCAGGTCTATAATCTCACTCAAGAACAGTCCTGCCTCCTGGCACTGTGATGTTTATCCTGAGAATTGAATGTGGAAGGAAGAGAATCTCAACATCGAAGCAACACAACACTGACCTTTCTGTTGTCTTTTTTACCCTTGTGAAAATGGGACTTTTCTGGGCCCTTTGTGATAATGAAAGACTTTGGCCAAACAGCCATACATCCTCCTTTCTCAGAGCACTTTATTTTTGGGAGATCTAAGTAAAAATCCCCAAGGGTTCTGTTGTGGAGAGGGAATCAAGGCTCTATTGACTACAATGAAAACCTAATGACTTGAGCATGTCTGTGCTCAGTCAGCTCTGTCTGCATACCCAAAACAAAGGCTTGAACTTGAACTTTATGCAATCAACAGTGTTTCTTCCCCTCTCAAGCTTCTTCATGTCCATGGAGGAAGATGGATGGGTGACTTGGGGACACTGTTAGCTTTAGGCTCCAGGCTAGAGGCACTTTTCCTGAATGAGAAGCAACTCTAGCCTGAAGGGATGTGAGAGCAAGGTGACAATTCTTCCTAACAAAGGAAGGCCAGATGACAAAAGGAAAACCAATGCACAAGTGAGTGGCACATTCTTCCCAGGCATCCATCAGTCTAGCTGAGGGAGACTGGGCTTCCTCATAAATTCAGTCTCAAGCACTCATTTCTCCTTCCCCAGTTATTACTGGCATGGATGAAAATCAGGTCCCCTCCATCGGGAAAGCATCAGGGGGTCACACTTCCCCAAGTCCTCTGGGTACAGAGGAAAGGCCATTCCTGCCCTGCTTTAAACCCCTACAGTTCAGAGAAAGTTCTATGCTCAGGAGAGGGTGTGGAGGAGCCACGCCCTCTTCTCTCACACCCTTCAGAATGAAGGGTCCTCAGGGGGCTAATGGGAAAATAACTAGGTGATGTGCTCAGACGATCCTTGTGAGTTCTGACAAGTCACAGTCTCCGCATTTCTTCTAAAGGCAAGATGGCAGCGCTAGGAGTGGGGTGGCCCTTCACTCCTTGTGGGAAAAATAGTTAATGACTAATAACGTTTACTATAGGAGTTGTGTCATTTTCTAATAATGTACCCACTGGGGACTAAGTGGAAAGAAGGTTTTCGTGGGGAAAGAAAGGGAATGCCAGAGAGTAATTTGGGGTGAATACCAGCATAATACTCTGTACACATATATGAAACTGCTCCAAAATTTAAAGTCTCTATTTTAAATTATCAAATATTACATGCCAGAAATCCAAGGACTTGGGAAAGTGGAGCCTGAACTACATAGCAAGTCTGGGGCCAGCCTGGGATATATGATATCCTGTTTTAAAAGACAGAGAGGGAGTGAGAAAGATCATAAGCTGTTAAGTTGAACTTGGTGATTTTACAACAGTCCCTTTGCTGTTTTTAAAATGTTGCTCTGTTCTCATCATGGTGGACAGTGCTTATAGCTACTTTTCTTACCACCATGACCAAATACATGGATAAAACCAAGGGATAAAGGGTATATTTTTCAGAGAAAGGCATCTATAATGATGGGGAGGACATGGCAACACAAGCAGTTTGATTCATGGTACCAACCAGGAAATAGTGAAAGGGCCCACAGTGCTCGCGTGGGTTTCTCTTTACCCCACCTCCACCCCCTATATTCAGTGTGCAATGGTAGCCCATGGGACAGTGCTCCAAGTTTAGGCAATACTCTCTGGAAATGTCCTTCCAGACATAGTATTCCCACGGGTGCATGTCCTGGGTGATTCCAAATCCAATCCAGCCGACAAAGAATATTAACCATCAGTGCTAACAAAGTTTGATATAGTACTGACATATAGCTAAATATATTAACAGTGGTTGCAGGCCAGAAAACACGAGTCAGTGGGCTACAGCCTCATAAGATGCTGGCTCCTCAGACCAGGGAGAGGCAGGAGATGACATGCCAGCAAGAATTCTCAACACTGACAGATGACTAACCATTGTCCCTAGCCCGGAAGACACCATGGAGGAGAAGGCATGGAAAGAGGGCAAAGAGGGCGGGGATATAGCTCAGCAGCAGGATGCTTGCCTATCATGCCTGAGAACTTGTAATCAAACTCCACTACCAAAAAAGCAGAAGGTAGGGTAGAACAATCCAGAGCCTGCAGAAACTTGGTACCCATAGCTGCAAAACACATGGTCACAGAGATGCGGCTGCAAGTGGGAAGTGATTGAGTCTTCTCCACTGTCCACAGCATGGGAAGGACGTGAGATGTGTAACGGAGCTGCTCTGATGGTAATTATTTCCTTATCAGACAGGGAGGTGATAGATCATCTCAGAGGAGACTCCTTAATTGAAAAAGTGCCTGTAGATAAAAAGCAGTAAGAACCTTTTCAGCCAAAAGTGCTGCTCCCTCAGTCCTGAGTGCTGTACTTCTTCCCATTAGGCCCGTCTCCTAAGGGGGGAGGGAGCCAGTGCATTTTCATAATTGGAGACAAAGAGCCTGACTTCTTCAAAGTCAAGGAACACATTCCACGTTGTGCTAAGGAACCAATAAAAGCAAGTATCATCCCCAAACTACCATATACTTCATTTCTTTTCTGATTACAAGAATGGTCTTTGAAGGAGAGAACTGTCTAGACCTTTATTTCTCTGTCCAAAGACATGCAAGCTAGGTCCAGAGGGCTATGGGAGAAATCTAGCTCAAAGGCACCAGTTTGCATTATGAATAGCTTGAAGGGAAGTTCCTGGGTGGAGATGGAACTTTTGGGTCATCAGTGACTGTGATGTTGAGGATAACCAATGTCTTCACAGATGGCCACAGACTACGGACTGGACTGGCCACCCACCCCATGCTTCATGATGACCACAGACCATAGAATGGACTGGCCACCCACCTCACACTGCACTCCAAGACTGTCCAATACGGTGTCCAATTATCTGGAAACATGGTGGATAAACAACCGGGTTGAGACCTAGGGTTGAGAGCTTATCTTTTGGTACTATGGCCAACTAATGGCTTATTGTGACAACAAAGGGGGTCATCATACTCCTGGTCCAATCCTATCCAACAATACCACCAAACTATGAGAGACAGAACATTGTAAGTCAGATGAAGATGAGGGAAGGGTGTGGGAGGATACCACAAGCGATGTCTCAGTAGCAAATATACTGATCTTGACATAGTCCTAGTGAAGCTGGCGGTAAACTTCTGGATATACATTAAATTTATTTAATTTCAGAATTAAAACTGCTTAATGAAGTCATTCACATAAAACCAACTGGGAGCTTGAGATGGTCACATGGTTTGTTTGTTATTTTTTTTTAAAAAAAAAGACAAGAGTGATAGATAATGTTCGAACATCAGTGTTGAGTGACACTGGGATACAAGAGGACAGAGAACACAGAAGATTCCTTTCCCCCTCCTAATCTATTCATGTTCTGTTTAATTCTGGGGTTACCCTAAAATCTGCTGTACACTTAGAGAAGATGCTGAGGATGAACATCACATGAAGATCATCTGAATGAACCGAGGGGAGCAAATGAAGGTTCTGACAGGATCAGAGTCACTGTACAAAGGCAGAAGAACCACTGGAATGGGAATTGACACACAATTTTCCATAACAGCAGAAGGTGGAATGGCAATCAGTAAACACAATCTTGCTTCCTAAGGAAGAATCTTCAACAATTAGGTCCATCAACAAAGAAGTTAGTATTTGTGCACACATCAACACACTTGACCCAGCTGCACTGAAGAATATGGCCTCCCTCCTCTCCTTCCAGAGCTAAGCTAAGTCATCTGACTCCTAGAGCCCGCTGGTAGTTACAGTCAGTACTGATCACTACAGTTTTTATTTGAAGAGTCCTCTAAATAAGCATGTGTTGAGGCTTAGCCCCTAAAGTAGGGCTATTAGGAGGTGTGGTAGTTTAAATAAGAATGGTCTCCATAGGATCGTATATTTGAATACTTAGTCAACAGAGAGTGACACTATCTGAGAGGGATAGGGAGGGGTGGCCTTGTTGGAGTAAGTGTGGCCATGTTGGAGGAAATATGTCACTGGGTGGTGGGCTTTGTGGTTTCAAAAGCTCTTCCCAGGCCCAGGTTCTGTTTCTCTGTCTGTGCATCAGGATATAGATGTCTACCACCACCCCAGCACCTGCCTGTATGCTTGCCATGCTCGCCATCACAATGATAATGGATTAACCCTTGAAACTATAAGCAGGCCCCAAATTAAATGCTTTCCTTTATAAGAGTTGTCTTGGGCATGGCGTCTCCTCACAGCAAGAGAGCAGTGACTAAGACAGGAGATAATGGAATCTTTAAGGTGGGAATTAATAAGAGGAGGTTGGACCAGTAAGGACATGCTTTTGGAGGTAGTGCTGGGATCTCAGTTTTCTCTTCTTTTCTCTTTGTTTCCTAGTTCATAAGATGATCTCTTTTCGCTGCCACAAACACCTTCAGATATACTATTTTCCCAGGGTCCCAAGCAATGGGAGTATGAAACAGTGGACCAGATCCTTCAAACTCTGCACCTTTTCTCTTTATAAGGCATTTGCTTCAGATGTTTTATTACAGTGACAGAAAACTCCAAAGGTGTATGTCACCACTTACAGGGTTTTTCTTAGAGCTCCTTGCCTTAAGAGTCACTACTCTAAAGATATAGGGGCATGTGGATGGCTGTTCAGCTCTAAGGGTGTGGCTTTCAGGTATCTCCCATCATGTTCCTGAAATATCCTGGCACTCCATGGGACAGTAACTAGGGAGCCTTGACTTCGCCTTCCTACAGTATGGGAGAAGAGAAATATTCTAGAGATTCTGATGGTTTATATAATCTTAAAGAACTTTTACTGCCTGAATATTCTGCCTTTTAGTTGAGGAGGTGAACTATATGTAACTTAAAATTCACCACGTGAACCGTTTTTAAGTTTGCAGCTCGGTGACATTAAACACACTCACACTGTCACTTCTGAATGCCATCGTGAACTTAAAATTTACCTCCAGAAGCTATTTCTAGTTTTATCAGCCAAGTACTAGATGCCATGGTTTTCTTTCCATTGGACAGTCTTGATCTTGCCCATATGCGCATTTGCATCCTTGGTTAAGTAAGCTTTTGGCAAGTCTGTAACGTGCTCTGGGCCTGTGATTGGTTCCATATGAACATGTGATGAACAGCCATGCTTCCTCTGCACTGACTGCTCTTCACCTGTGGTAGGGGGCATCTTGGAACCCCTCTTCTTAGGCTAGGACTGGTGACTACCTAGGCAAATAGGTCAGCTCAGGTCCTGTGACCTGGTTTTTTCGGAAGGTAAAGGTGGCAGGTAGTGACAATCGAAGCTTCTTGCAGCCTCCAGTTGCTCGGCTTATCCTGGTGTTCACGCAAACAGTTCATTGTAGGCTTACAAGCCTGTAGAATACAGGGTAGTTCTAATTAATTCTAGTACATGCCTTACAATGTTTACATTCCAAATGACCTTCAGTATGCGGCCCAGAACCACAGTCTGGGGCAATAAAATTCCACTGGCCACTGCTTCCAGCATCTGGAAGTCATTAGCTGAAAGAGCCCAAGTTTGCTATTTGGTACAGTTAGCTACACTTCAGGATAGAGACAAGGTACTATGAGCTCCCCCTTGAACTGCAAAACAGGCTGTCTCCTGAGCAAGGCAGGTGTCCTGGATGCCAAGCAGAGAAACCTGGAGAAAGCAATCACCATACTTACAATCAGGATCTATTTCTTACGACTTTTGTATTTTGTCCCAGCCCTAGCCCAGAGCTCTTCTGAAGAGGGAAGTGTTCTGTCACCCTCCACCTGTTGGACCCGATGGTACATCTCACAGCCTAGAACAGGCTCACACTGAAGGAAAAGCTCCTGTGACCAGAAAGACCTCAGATCCCACTCTGCTCACCCTCCTGCCTTAGGACAGAGCTACGTATCACCACAGGCTCCAGGTTGCCTTCTCTATCATTTCCCTCTCCAGATCTCAGGAAGTCCTGGCTGGTAGAAAAAAGACTTAACATTTGCTCCTTTGGAAGGCAAATTTCCAAATGATTCAACAATGCTGAAGGGTTTACAGCATCTCTGAACAAATCAAAATTATGAAAACGCCGCTATTTGTCAATGGTATTTTCCTCCTACTCATTACAAGGCCAGTTACATTTGTTGATAATATGTTTCAAGAATTCTGCATTCTCACAAAGAAGGTGGGAACAGGGTACCACCCTGCTTTCCAGTTAAAGAAACTGAGGGAAGAAAGGGCAGGTACCCTTATTAAGCAGACCTGGGTTGATGCCTGTTTCTTAATCTGTGAAATGATACTATTGCTTTTCTGCTGGGTTGCCATCCCCATGGGGCCTCTGTACACCAGGTGCTTCACACACAGCATCCAGACAGCGAGACAAGTTGCTCTGAGAACCAAGCGGCAAGGATTGAATGCAGATTTTATGGACTCCTAGGTCACCATGTCCTGAATCAGAAATGCGCTGGGGTTTCCAGAATGACTCCTGGTGAAACTCTAGAGATTGAAGCCCCAGAAGCTCATGAGTTTGCTCAACTAGCTGTCTATGGGTCTCAGCTGTTCTTTATGTGCTTTTGGTATGCCCCCCATTTCCGTTGCCTCCAAGTACCCCAACCCTAGTAGCCACAGGTCCATGTTATGCTTCCCCAAGGTATTTTTAGAGTCCATACACAAATATAGACAGAGTCCAACTCGTGCCTGGCTTACTTCATTTACTCACTGTCTTCCAGGTTTGCCTTTGTTGTCACAGATGGCAGTATTTGCTTCTTTAAAGCTGAACAATAAATATTCTGTCTACGTATATGAGTCACATTCCCTTCCTCCATTCATCTCTTAACAGGCTCCATGCTATCTCCACAATAGCCAAAGAGCTATCGTGGCTAGTGTAGCAACAAACAAAGGAGCACTCTCATCTCTTGGTGACAGTCTTAATGTCCTTTGGACATGTACCCAGATACGGGGTTGTTGAGTCACGTGGCGCTTCAATTTTTAATTTTCAAATGCATCTCTGTAGTATTTTCCACAATAGCTCTGCAAATATACATTTCTAACATTACGCATGAATTCTATATCTGCCACATCCTCGACAACATTTGTTATAGCCTTTCAGGGTTTGTTTCAGTGTTTGTTTTGTGACTATTTTGTTATTGTTATTTTTTATTGCTTTTGGAAGCAGACACCCTTACAAGCATGTAATGACAGCACTATTGGTCGCGATTTCTCTTTCTGTGGTGATTAGGGATGGAGGTTACCTTTTGCTCTTTCTATTGGCTGGATGTGTACTTAGCATAGATTGGCCCTTCAGGCCTGTCTTAGTGTCTTTTCCTGTCTCTTGGATAAAACACTGAAAAAAATCAACTCAAGGAAGAAAAGGGGTTATCTGGGCTCACAGTTCAAGGAGTCCGTCCATCATGGAGGGGAAGCCCAGGCACTGGAAGCTTGAAGTAGCCGCTCACATTTTATCCACAGCAAAGGAACTAGGAGGGATGGAGCTCAGCTCTCTTTCCCTGTTTTATAGAGCTCGGGATCCCCAGCCAGGGACCGGCATCACCATAGTGAACAGATTCTCCTACCTCAATTAATCCAATCAAGAAAATCCCCAGAGCCAGCCCCAGGAGCCCACCTCTCAGGTGACTGGGTTCCACAAGTTCACAGTGAACACTAACCATCTCAAGCCCACATTTACTCTATCAGCTCAAGTAGATACAACATTCATTAAAAAGAACAACAAAGTTGGAGGTGTCACTCTTCTTGATTTTTAACTGTATTTAAAGGCAAAGCAATTGAAACAGCCCAGCACTGGCATAGCAGACACACAGACCATCAGACAGAACAGTGAAGAAGAAAGCAACTAATGGTAACTAGGAATTAGGACGCTACACAGAAAGTGGAAAGGTAGTCTCTTCCAGAAATTGTCCCAGGAGTCTGGAAACCCACAGACAAAAGAATGTGGTGGGACACTTACATCTTAGTCTTCCATGTAAGACAAAAAGCCGTAAAACCACTAGAAGAAAACATTAGAAAAGAGCTCTTTGACAAAGCTCATCGCCTTGGTTGTGAAGAAAAAAAAGCAAAACAATATTCGAGGGAGATCACATTGGACTAGAAAAGGTTCAACAAGAAAGGACACTCTAGGAAATGAGAGAAAACACTCACAGAGCATAGAATCTCACAAAAGATTAATATTCTCAATATGTGAGGAACTTGTAGAATTCAATAGTCAAAAACCAAACGAATAATTTCAACAATCATCAGGATGCTGCTCTTGTGTCACATGCCATCTGTGCTTGACAAGACAAATGCCTAGCTTCTCTCTCACCACCCTACTTGGGCAATCATGGGCCTGAGATTCCAACCTCATACTCTAGTGGTGGTGTTTAGTGGCTGCTATAATCACTACGTCTGGGCATGTCAGCTTCTTCCAAGGGCATCTCTGGAGAGAAGCTGCATGGAAGCCATGGGTCAGAAGACTGAGAATGGGGTGTGCTCAGCACAGCTGCAGGTTCCCAGGAGGCCTGGGATGAGTGCTAACCCCTGGAGACTCAGCCTGGGTTCCTCCCCTGAACTAGACCCATTGAAAGGAGTCTGTGCAGTTCCACAGCTTCTGGTTTGCAGACTTAACTTTTCAGACTCTGCCACAGTGAACAGCACTGATCTTTCAGAATTAGAGCTTGCTACATAAAGTGAACTAAAGCAAGAGGGGCTGTGCCTCATGTCCTATAATACAGATTGTGTGTGCTCACGCCCACTAAAGAGCAGGTAAAGCCAGCCCCACAGGCCTCTGCTTCAGCAGCAGTCATTTCAGAGCCACTAAAGGACGAATATTTGTCCCCGGGTGATGTTCCTGAATCCATCCCATATGGTTCCGGTCCTTTGAGATGGACGGTTCTGTAATTTTTAGGAAGCACCCTGGGTGTTTCTGCTGTACAGTCAACTCTGACAAAGGATGTTCAAAGCCACTCATCCCTGCCCAGCACCTCTGCATAGGCAGAACTCCAGAGTCCAGAGTCCCACAAGCGCTGGGAGGTAGGCAGCCGTGCTTAAATCCTATCTCTGCAGCTCTGAGAGGCTGTGGGTCCTGTGTGAGCCCTTGAGCAGCATGGGGCCTTAATTTGCCTCAACTGCCAAAGGATGGAGTTAAGCTAAATCAGCAGCTTGAAGAGTTTCTTTTAGCAATCAAATTCTCAAAGTAATGTGCTCAGAACATGCCTATAGGAAAGGCATGTTAGAGTAAAGCGGAGAGCTGGGAGAGCCTCCATGGGACCCAAGGACTTCCTGAGGGCTGCCTACATCTAGACCAGACTCATAGCAATGCATGTCCCCAGCATACACCCTAGGAGGGGAGGAAACAAGAGGCATGATGCTCAAGGATATGAAGGGATGCTGGCAGAAGGATGGCTCCTGGTCCAACCGAGTGCTGGATGGCCAGGGTGGTCCAGATTTCCTCCGGGCAACTGATGCTATTCAGTTGCCCATCACTGCAGCAGTGCAAAGAAACCTGAAAGATCCTCTTCACTGCGTGTGAGACAAGAGAAAAGGCTCTGTGAATCAACCGAGCTTGAATTTGTTCCCCTCTCCCCTTCAAAGGACATTGGTGTACTAATGGGCTTGATAAGTCCTATGGTAGGCAAATCGGTGTTCAGCCTGTTCTTAAGCCAGCAGGCCCACAAGTGTTTTGTTTTGTGTTTGTTTGTTTGTTTGTCTGTTTTTAGATGAGAAGAGCTTTTCACAAGTAAATTTTACCCAACGTTCTCTGGGCGAGCATTTACAATCTACAGATGTATAGTATCAGATATGCTGTGAGTGTAACTGTAGGGAAACAGTGAGCATTTGAGGATTTAGAGGGAAGGAAAGCAAAATAATTATTTGAGGCTTTGCCCTCTTTCAGTTTTATATTCTGCGGTATCAAAGGTCACCAAGGGTTTAACTATCTCACTATGTAAATGCTGGGTCTCAAACTATTTATTTGTGAGGACTCCCCAGAATCTCTGGAGCCTGCAGGTACTGCTGTGGCAACCAGAAGGCCCTCCTGATCATGCTTTCCTTACAGAATGTCCTGGGCTATCCCTGAGGGTACTATACAGGCTGCAAGGGAGTCATGTGAACCCATTCAGAGCTTGCTTCCCTGGATTGGAGGCTGAGAAACACATCTCTACGGGACACAATCAGAAATCCTGGAAGGTCTAGAGCCCCATGCACAGACTAGTCATCTGACACTCAGCACCATGAGTAGTCTACTGGGTCCTTTAGGAAAGATACACACAATTGTGGACATGGGCCTAGAATGAAATGACCTAGGCCCAAACTAATATAGTTTCCAGAAACTTCCTTAACCCTTAGTTCCTTGATTTCTTCAACTGGAAAATGGAGAATGACAATAGGAAGAGTAAATGAGCCAGCAAAGGCAACTGGCTTAAAATAGTTCCTGAGGCATAGCAAATGCTGGAAAGACGTCTGTATTGCCTGCACTATCCACCATCATGTCTGCTAGGAGGCAGGGGGATATTCATGAGAGATACAGATGGGCTGGCGGAGACTGAGCTGTGTCTGACTCACCCCAAATGTGCCCAGTGGAGCAAGAGGTGGGACAATGGAGAGCGTGTACAAGGTATGTCTATCTGAGGAGGGGAGGTAATAAGTCACACTGTCATCTGGGAAGGGAGCGTCTGCCAGGAGCTGAGAGATATGTACTCCATATCATGCTTCCACGAAACAAAGCAACCTTTGCTTCATACTAGGAACAAGTCTCCAAACCTTCCTGAGCCTCAGTTTCCTCCTGGGTAAAAAGATGAGGTTAATGAAGTGATTCAGGGCCCCTCCCAGGCTGCTGGGTTCAGGCAGGGGCTGAGGGCAACAGAAAACGCCGGATTGAGTAGAGAAATATCCCTGCCATGTGAACACTCATACAGGATGAGGAGACCCAAAAAGAAGGCTGTCTGAATATCCCCTAAGGTGTCCCTGCCAAGCTGTTCTCTAAGTAGCTCAGGGGGATGCCCACACTGGGTAGTTTTCCCCCCACAAACATAACAGAACCACATGTTCACTGAGTACTTGTTCACCTGGAGAAAAGTTTCCTGTTCCACTCAAGAACAAGGCTCTGCTAAGCTAAGGCCTCTGGGTGTAACTGCTTTTCTAGCATGGCTTATTAGCCTAGGCCAGGTGCTAGGACTGTGCATTCCTCTCTGAATGTCCGGGTTCGGGCATCTTTAGAACTAGAAGCCTGTACAGGACAGAAGGCTCATTCTCAAATGGTTGAATGTGCCTAGAGGCCTCCAGGAATTTGCTGAAGAGTTTGGACTCAATTGTCCTCTATCCCTTCACAATGGGGGCCGGGGGAGGTAGGAGCTGACTTTCCAGAAACTTGGTCACAAGAAATGGAATTTCCTCACCAGCTCTGCAAGCTCTGCCTCTGGCTTTGAACTGTTCAGCACAGGGGAACACTATACAGCACAGCATCAGGTAACCTACCAGGGAACTTTCTGTAGTGCTGGACTAATGTGTTGAACATGGGTTTTGCTACTGCTATTTCCTCTTTACAGGTGAACCACCTACTTGTCCCAGAGAGGTTTGTAGTTCCAGATTCCCCTAGGCCAGGTCACTCTCCAGACATCTTCTAGAACTTCCTCAGTTCCCTACCACCATGTCATACAGACATGCATATGAGCATATGAATTTACATTCCCCAGCTGGCAGCTCTGGAGAGCCGCCCCACCCCTTCACTTTCCACTTCCCACTGGAGTTCTGAGCCCTTGCAGACATCTCTCACCTGTCCTTGTCTGAACTCTAAGAGCACTCTGACAGAAGTGACAAACTGCCTCCCCCTCCAGCTCCCTGGCTGTGAGGGAGGCCTAGCTGCCCGCCCCTGCATCTCACCTTGTTTGCTTAGGAGACACCACATATCCCTAGCTGGGAGAAGTGGCTCAGCAGGAAGACCCCTCAACTTCTATCCAGGGCTCAGGAAAAGTAGGAAGCAGGTAGGAGTCGGGGCAATAGGACCTATCTTTTCCTGGCTGGCTTATTTCCCAAACCCGGGATGGGGAATCACAGAGGTTTCCAAGGCCTCTTCTAGCTCACAGGTAGGAATTAGACCTAGGAATGACCTCTCCATGGAATAGCCACCTGTGGAGACAGCAACATGGGTGGAGTCTAGTGTGTATTTAAATCCTAAAGCCCCAGTTCCACAGGTGGTGACCATACTTAAAGGTGAGGTTTGTAAAGAGGTGGTTAAGTTAAAACGAGGTCATTAGGATAGGCCTATCATATAGTTAATATCCCTTCCAAAGGAGAGACTTAGCTGTTGACAGATAACAAAGAATAGAGGAGACACGAAGGCACAAAGAGATGACCATTTACAGGCCAAAAGAGGCCTGAGAAGAAAGCAATCCTGCCTTAGACTTCAGGTGTCTAGATCTGTAGGAAAATCAACTTCATTTGAGGGACATGGTCTGTAGATCTATCAGCCCTAACAAGCTATTCCTCAAGGCAGTGGGATGCCAGTCCCAAAACCCAAGCCTGTCGCCTCTGAGACAGACCATAGTCCCCATCAGTTAATGTTCAGCATTCCCACACCAGACGCCCGTCACCATCCTTGGCTAGATATAGATAAGAGGGGTCAGACACAGGGAATCAAGCCCAGATAGGCAGTTCTTGGAGATGGTCCCCATCCAGCGGTTTCCATCACCAGACCTGTTGCCTTGCGGCATGAAGAACCAGCTCTGTGGCTTTGTCTGCGGCTGTCCCTCTCTACATCTATGAAGCCCCTGGGGATGAAGTGAGTTCCTCGTCACTGTGGGGTCACCAAAATCTACCCCAGACACTTAGCCTACATCCTAGCACCAAGGCAGAGCTGCTATGCCTGGTGACGCTAAATTAAAAAGCAAAGGGCTGAGAAACCAAACAGACCAAAATACCATTCTTCTCACGAGGGAATATTTACTGAATAGTTTATATATACTGAATGAATCTTATGTAAGAGTCAACATGTTCAAGCACTAAAAATAGGTCTGGATACATTCTGGGGAAGGAGCTAATGGTGCATTTAACCCTTCTAAAGACAAAGTAGACACGCCAAGGAAAAGAAGTAGCCATTCCTTATGGGCATGTGCTCCCCCTCCCACCCTACCAATGGCTTGCTAGGGTACTTGGAGGGTAGGTCAAAGACGTAAGAGGAGAAGCCACAGCCTACAAGGCACAGGTGTCCACAGGCTTACATGGGCTGGGGCCACTAGGGAGAAGCTTCTAGGAATAGATGACTGGGGAAGGAAACGGAGAGTGAGTTTGGTCCCAGGTTCTCAGCACAAGAGTCAGCTAAAGCTGGTGGGTGGGAGGACATCCAAGAGGGGAAAGGGCTGAGCAATCTCAGTGTTGCCCTGGGCCTCTAAGATATAGACCAGGAGTCTCCATGCTAAAGCTCCATGATCAGGAGTTACCAGGACGGAGCTGAGGAGAGTGTGCTAGTTAAACACTCACAAAAGAAGGTGCACAGTATGAACACAGTGTGCGCTCCACAGAGGTGACCAGACTTCAGTTGATAAATGCTAACTGTGCAGGCTACTTAGTGACAACATGACCAAGGAAGAAGAGACCTCAGTTGAGAAATTGCCTCCATCAGATTGGCCTTCTGGGGAAAGAAGTTAATGGTGTATTCAACCCTTCTAAAGAAAAAGCAGACATCCCGAGGAGAAGTAGTTATTCCTTATCTGCATGAACTCCTCGTCCCACATTACCAGTGGCTTTCCAGGGGGCCTGGAAGGTCAAAGGCATCGGAGGCACAGAAAACACTGAGCTGCTAGTTGAGATGGTTGGGCCCGGGTAGTCCTGGACTGTATAAGAAAGCAGGCTGAGACAGGGAGTCGGCAGCAGTCCTCCAGGGTCTCTGTTTCTGTTCCTGCCTCCAGGTTTCTGTTTGAGTTCCTGTCCTGACCTCCCTGCACGACAGGCTTGAAGATGTAAAGTGAAGTGAACGGCCCTCCCCGGGATTGCTCTTGGTCATGGTGTTCATCACAGCAATTGAAAACAAACTAGGACACCAGTCAATCCCAAGCACTGCCTAGCCTCAAAAGCAGAATTTTTGGCCAGAAAACTAGACACACGTGAGCAGACCAAAGTTTTCAAGTTTTAATGCATCCATGGGATCGCACTCCATTTGTAAAGTAATTGACCCAGAAAAGTACTTAAAATATCTCCATACAGTCTCCCAGTCCCTTAAATCATTTTTTTATTACAGTACCTTTCTACAGGAACCCCATTCACCCTAAATTCCAGCTGATAAACAACCAAGCAATATGAAACCAGACCTGGATCCAGAGGCTTCTGCACATACTGAGGACAGACTGGAGCCTCTCTCTAGGGCACAGGGGCTGCGTTCTATCCAGTGCAGGGTCAATGGTTATCTGTTCTGCTTTGCTCTGCAGGCCCCTCTTCTGCAGGGGCTCAGAATATGCACTGGTGCTGACAGGAACGTAGTGCCTTGGTGAGTTGCCTTAGAGATGATATGGGTCTTTCCTAGGACTCAATTTTCAGGCCACTCTGAGTATCTCTATGGCTCTCCTGGAGAGAGAAAGGTTTGCCACTTTCCTTTGGTCCTCATGAGCATAAAAACCTGCCCATTTGCTCCTGACCTGGAGCAAATGATGAACTTGGAACTGTGGGAAAATCTACTCTTGTCTCTGTTCAGCTGCTGACTCCAAATGAAGATCTTGCCTGCTCATAAGCCTAAGGGATGAAGCTTAACCAGTCTCTAAACCTCTAACTGAGGGTCAGAAAGCTTTGAAAACCCACAGGGAGCAAAGTTGGATGCAGAGCTGGTCATCTGGGACAGGAGGTTTACTGATGCCTAAGTGGTAATGCAGAGGCTAAAGGCCCTCTGCATCCTGTTCCCTACCCCAGCTGCCAGATCTAAGTACCTCCTCTGAGACAGTGTTCTTGAGAATGTTGGGTACCACAGACCCAGCAAGGAACTTACTCATAAAAGGAACAGCTGGGCATACCCATAGACCATGGCAGCTGGCAGAAGGTTGTAGACACAGATACCCATGTCTATGCAGTCCCAAGATGATGGTAAAACCACACAGTCCCCCCCCCAGGTAGCCTGGCTGCTTGCTATCCCCCATAACTACCGTTCCTCTTGACCCAGATTGCTGCCCTAAGACCTCTCCTTAGCCACCCCAGTCTTTGTATTTCTGTAACCTCCTCGCCCCCAGCAGCCTTCTCTAGCTGTCTTCAGAGTTCAGTCAGTTCCCACTTTTGAATTCTTTAGCTCAGGATGGCCCCAGTGATTTGAAAGGCACTCAGGCACACATGCTCTCCTCCTCCTCCTTTCTTCAGGGTGCTGGCTATCAGAAAGAGGTGAAGCCCCCTGTCATCTGCGGCACCAGTACCTCAAAGCTGCATAAACAGTCAGCTCTCAATAAAGACACGCAAACTGATTTGTTGCAATGGAGATCAGGACCTGGCTATTTTTTTTTCAATAAAAGCTTTTATTTCTAATGAATATGTCTCCAGCCTGACACTTGCAATGTTACTCTAACTCTCCCCGTGGAAGTTTCTGGTTTGAATTTCAGGTAAAAACCAATTTACCCGCCTCTTGCCTCTAGGTATGCCTCAGGCTTCAAGGCCAGAATTACTTATTGCAACTCTTAAATCCTGTAGGTTCCTCCTCTAGCCTGTCAAGTCGATTTGAGTCATACTTTAATCGTGCTGGTGATATGGTAATGCTGTGTACATGGCATCATATTTTAATCGTGATGTGATATGGTAATGTTGTATAGATAGAATGTCTATGATGTACAAACATCCCGTGTGCCTTTCCTCCTCTTGTTCTTGGAAGATTTTTGTGAGACAGGTACAGCTGAAGCATCTACTTACTGAACGATGAGTCCAAAGTTCAAAGACTTGTGTGCTTTGTCCTGCTCCCAACATTCATCAGCATGGGCCTGACTGGCCTCAGAGCCACATGGTGACCACAAGAAAAAAATTTTACCTGAGGTGGAGCCTGGAAAATCTTCCTCAGACCACTGGGTGATTCTGGTGGTCATTTGTGTTCAAAGAGACCTGGCCCTGCATGAATGCTCACTGCCCACAGCACTGAATTAGGTCGTGCCTGTATCTGACATGGGGCTACCAGTCAGCATTCACTGCCCATGCCCCAGTAGGCAACAGAAAACAGCTGGATGGTGTGCCAGCCTCCCTCCCTCCCTCCCTAAGAGCTGAATTCCCATTAGGGGCACTCCAAGGACTTCTAAAAGCAACTGAGGAAGAGGAAGAGAAGGAGGAGGAAGAGGAGGAGGAGGAGGAGGAGGAGGAGGAGGAGGAGGAGGAAGAGGAGGATGATAGCAAAAAAAACCTTAAACCCTAGTATTTGGGGAAGGTGAGCAGAATAAAGAAAGAAGTGGGCTCTGGGTCACAACTTTTGCACTTTCAAAGGTCCACAGTGACTCTACTGTGTAGCTCATAGCCTTGTCCTTTTGAGGATGAAAGACTCTGGTCATTCAATCTCAGCCTTTGAAACGTCTTTTCCCACATAAACAGAGTGTACATGGGCTTTCCTTGACATTTCTGGCTAGTCTCAAAACTGAAAGCTCTAACATCTCCAATGCCTGCACTGGCTTCCCTTGGCTTCTTTAGGTTAAGTATATAAAACAGAATTTATGGCCCCATACTCCCAAACTCAGAAAGCCGAGTCTCTGGAAAGTGCTCATCCTTTGAGTGGCTGTCCTCCATGCTGATCTGAGGACAGACTAGGAGGGATCAGGGATTCATTGACAGTCAACTGTGGTCCACACAAAACTAGTGGAGACCAAAACCCAATCCTGCGGCTGCAAATGGCTCTGGGACTAGCACTTGTAAGTCTGAGGATTCTAGACTCTGGTCTTTTAGTTTCCCAATACCAGGGCAAAATAGATAGATAGATAGATAGATAGATAGATAGATAGATAGATAGATAGATAGATAGATAGATAAGATTATTTTTATACTGGTCATTGAAGCCTTTCACCTCAGGAATATTTAAATTTTAAACTCCGGCTCAAATCACGGAATGAACGTTTGCGCCTTGTTAAAGGCCCATGGCCCTTGCTAGGCATGTACACCTGGTAGGCATGAAGCGAGGTCTTTTCAAAGCTTCCCTTAATTTAAGCATCATAACAACCCAGTGAGTAGCAGGAGGGGTTTGATGTCTTCCTCAGAGGAGAAAAGGACACCCTGAGATGTTAATCCCCAACATCACAACACACCTGAGCATCTGAACCAGAGTGTGGATCAGAGTAACTGTCCTGTAACCACACTATACTCCCCGTATGCCCTGGTCAGCCAGGAAGGGGACATGGATGGAAGGATTGCTATGGCCCACGAAATAGGAAAGGTAGCTCCTTTTGGCTGTTCCATCTTTCACTCCATGTGTGTATGGGGTGTACATATGTGTGCTTCTTGGGAAAGGCTAGGATGTCAACACATGTTTGTACATATCTAATGGTTAGGCAAAGATACAAATGGATAATATATTATATACACAGGCCTATGCAGAGGGTACTGAGAAATATTCATATATATGGCACACATGAATACACATACTTATATATGTTCATATTTATACTATGAAGAAGAGAGGACCTGCCATTCTCCAAGATGTACCTTGAGTGTTTGGAGACTGTAATGTCACTCGCTAACTCCACAAGCATGTAGTGATCACGAGAACGCACATCTGGGTGAGACAGAAACAACCCTGTACACCACTCTCCTACCTGTGCACCCTTTCAGGAGGCACGAGTTACAGCACATCTTCTCAGTTGGCCCACTGTCTCTGAAGAATTAATAAAATAACCACATAACAACACTGAAGGGCCAAGCTAGTGCACATGTTCACTAAGGACAAACTTAGAACTCAACAGTATCTAAGAGCCTGTAGCTTTCAAACCCCACGAAGTGCTAGGATGGAGCAATGCCCCTGACCCAGGCTGCTTTCTTTCAGACTGTCCCTTGCCCCACATGCTATGTGTCCTGTCTCTAGAAAGTAAGTATTTACAGAATTGTGGGGCCAGACTGAAGGGATGGCATTCAAGGATGCTCCCAAACACGCATGGTCAGGGGTTCCCAGGAAGTTGGTGCCTCCCTCCCAGCCAGGCATTGTTCATCTCACTGTAGACATCTGTTCCCCACAAACCGGGATCTTTCCCAAGGCCAAACGGTGATGGAGACAAGCACTTTATTTTCAGAGTTGCTTCAGTAGTCATGTGACCCTGGATGAGATGATTCTGATACAAGCTAATGGACATGCTCTCCTTCCCTGGAGGATTAGGAAGAACCTGTGCCAAGGGAAGCCATGTTGGTGAGTTTCAAGCACTGGGGCTTACAAAGAAGAGAAGTTTCTGCTTCCTGAAAACACATCCATTGGACCACAGAACACCCTCTAACCTTGGGGAACAAAGAGCACTGTGGAGTAGGTGGGGACTGAGTGGTCTCCATTGAGGGTATTTTGAGTTAACCTTGGAGTAGAAAGAAAAGCTGAGCCTGCATCACTTTTGACCCTCGAAGTTTTCCTCCAGCCTTCTAGTGGTCTCGGGGCAGTGCCACAGGTGGACTTGAACTTCCCAAAGAGGCCGAGGCCGATGTCGAGGCTAAGTTTCCCTAAATATCAAGCACCTTGTTGTCTGCGACCTCCCTGTTGAACCTGTGAAACTAGACTGCTGTGGAAATGCTTCGGTCACTGTGTGCAGCCACGGGCTCTGGCGTCTTCTGCCTCTGGGTTTTACGGCTGAGTAACTATTCCCCGGGCCCATTAGAGCAGAGTACCCATCATCTCCCCACTCCGTCAGCATGGACGAACACTTGCGTTCACTCCCCATCTGTCAACATACCTTCCCCACTCCCTTTTCATTTTCCCGTCCTGAAGGCACAGGGAATGAAGCATCCATTTTGATGACACCTGATGAGAAACCTCATTTTCCCAGCCACTCTGGCATGTGACACCTCTTCCATTCTCTTGGCTTTAGAGACTGTTCCCTAACACCAGGGCTGAGAAGGCAGCATGATCAGAAAGAAACGAAATCGCCCTGCTCTCTGACAGAGGACACAGGAACAGAGGTCAGGCTGTGTGTCCAGGGAAGGAACGGCACTTCTCACTCACCTGCCACACTGGCAATAACAATCCGTGTGTGATCACACTACATCACATAATGCTTACAACGGGTCTGATGCCGTGGCTGACCTGTCCCGAGCACATGGCAGGTACTGCCATTAATTTGAACCCCTAAATTCTCTTCATATCGCTTGTCCCCTATTACCTATTTGGCATCTCAAGCTGGGCCAGAATCATCCAGATCAGCAGCCATTCATTGAATGGCTACTATTTTAGGGAATTCTGCTAGGAACTGGGAGTAAAGAGAGCTACAAAAACCTCCCTTGTGCTAGGAAGAGACAAGTTTGCATGACATGCATAGTAAGGGCTGTGAGACCATAGGAAGGGCGCTCGCTGGGCTGAGAAGTGGCCACAGAAGCGTCCTGGAGGAAGAACCCTAAAAGAAACTTTAATGAGCGCTGGAGGTGGTGGTGGCAGGGCATTGGAGATGGGTTAGGCAAAGCGAAGAAGAGCAGCACACAAACTTAAAATGAATGATTTCAGGTGTTGGGGGATTGCTAGCAGTAAGTAAGGAGAACAGGGAGGGAGGGAGGGTGTGAGTGGAGACACACCTGTGTAAGGGGGTGCTAGGGCAGCGCAGACTGGGAAGAGCCAGCGGGGCACCCACCAAAGGCTGCGTGGAGCTGCGTGTCATGTGAGGGATCTCTGAGGGCTGCTGGGAGAATCCAGATAAGACGAAGACATGGTGGAAGAGGAGGTGGAGGACAGAAGGAAAAGGAAGGGTAGGGGGAAGTGTGGATGGAGAGGTGGAGGTGGGAGGGGAGGGGACTTCTAGGACATTCTTCCTTCATTGATTGTCACTGCCATGAAGAAAACAAAGGCCTCGTGAAGAGGAGATGACCAGTGCCTTGGGAACCCCTGGTGCTTCTGGGACAGACGGTAAATAGAAAACAGCCTAGTCTATCCTGGGAAAGTGTATCCAAATGCTACCACGGACATTGTGTCCAGCTTTGCCAGCCAAGTGACAAATTTTAATAAAATCTATTTACATAGAGAACAATACCAAAAGTCTCCAGACTCTAACATCTTATGTACATGTACCCCCATTTCAAGTAATCTAAAGGCGTGCAAACCACCAGTTTCCTCCCCCTCTCCACCAGTCCTCTTGCTGAACCCAGGTCTCCAAGGAGCTTGCAGTTCCCACAGTCTACCAGTAGGTGGTGCTGGCAAGTTCTATGTGTGGGCTGCAAGGGGAGCCAAGGGCTCTTTGAAAATTCCCTGTCCGGTTCCATGTTGAGAGCCAGGTTACTGTTCTGATTTTGAGACCCCCCTCATTAAATAACATCCATTTCCAAACTTTTCTTCAAATAAAGAACTTTTAAATATTCTTATTTTCATAAGGACTACCACCTAAGAGCCTCTTGTACGAGACATATTCCTAGGTGCTTCAGATACTTCAAAATCTGTGAAACAACTCTGATATACTCAGTACTACCTCTTAACACTAAGGAAACAGTTTAAAAGTCTTGTGTGCATGATTGGCAACTGGTCAAACCAATGGGGCTTAAATCCAATCTAGAGAACATTCATGCTCTAAATCCATTTTTTTTTCATGAATCACTTGAGTCATGCAGGCCAGAGAAGGCTCTCTCATAGGAGTCGGTGAGACATGCCTGCATCCCACAGCTACTGCCACAGACGGATCATACTGTACACCCAGTTCCTGGAGTACTCCTTGGATGCAGCAGCACAGGCAGCTGCTGCAGAAAAGGTCAAAGTTGCACACTGCTTCAAGTCCTCGGCTTGTCTCATTCCCCATGACACTAGGCAGAGGAACCCTGAGTTATACAGGAGGGGCCCTGGGAGCACAGCCCTGAGCAGGTCTCCTTAATAAAGTCAGGCGCAGGCTGCTCTGGCTGCTCTCCACTGTCAGTCCATTAACCAAGCTCCCACGGAAGTTTCTACGGCATCTCACCCGGTCTTGAGTCACCTTCTGAGATCTGTATCCTTAGGTGAGGAAACTCCTCAGCCTGTCTCATCTCTTTGCTGCAAAGAGGGCACTTTCTCTGTCCCGCACCAGCCTTTTATCATTCTGACCTTCTGAGGTATTTGACCCATGACTTCCCCCGGGAATGCCCCATCATGGGGCATGCAGAAAAAGTCAGCTCATTCGTCTTTAAAAGCATGCACCTGCCCTGCTGCCCCAGAGGACCCTGAGGACAGTGCCATTCAATCTTCCCTTCCCCTTGGTCACAGTCAGCCCCCAGTCCCCACTTGCCATGACATCTGCTGAGGTAGCAGGTGCTGGCCACAAGGTTCTCTGCGGCTGCTGCTTCTCCACCTGTCCTCGCTTACCCACCTGCAGACTTCAGCTCTGCTAGGCCAATTAAAATATTAACTCTTCAGAGGGAGGGCCCCTGGTCCTAAGGACCCAGAAACTTTCCCTGAGCTGGCTTCCTTTCTCTGAAGGTTGCAGGAAAGGTGAAGTACTGGGTGGGTCATCAGAAAGGCTGCCTTGCATCAAGCTTTACTGCCAGAAAGCCACACAAATATAACCACACATCTACAGCTTACCCTCTCCAGCTTTGGTATCTTCTTGCTCAGAGCAAATGGGCTGGATAGGGGGACCTCTAAAGGGAAACATTCGGTGATGGCCCGACACAAACGTCCTCTTATGAGTAAAGACTAACATGGGCTCGGTATTAACACACAGCGTCAGAAGAGAAGAGCTGCTTCTTTGTAAACAGGATCTCGGCTAACCACTCGGAATCCTAAACTGTTATCTCATGTACTCTGGTGCCTTAGAGCGTCACCCATACAGGTAGGTCAGCAGCCTCTGTGAGCACAGATGTCTCCCTGACAACAGGGACTCACTGCTGTAGCCTGAGTGCCCAGCATTGCAAACACACTGCACACACTCAATACAGGTCTAAATACACCAAGAGTAATAGGGTTGAGGCAAGCCCACACTCATTTGATATTTTAGTTCTCTATTCCTGTCCTGTAGATTTTCATAAAAAACTGAGTTTCTGATGACTCTACTATTGCCTTTGGAGGTAGTTGGCTTCCTACCTCCAGCTACACCATTGCTGGGCAGTCAAGCAAACTCAGGATGACCACTAGGAACAATGCCCTCACACATTCTCCTGGAGAGATACCACTTGCTGACCGCTGAGACCTCATTTCCAGATGTACATACACTCCCTCTAGTCTGTCTGCCACCAGACAGCAGCAAGAGAGCAAGCCAGTACTTTCAGGATGCTTTGGCTCATGACCACTCTGCCTACTACCCAGGTCTTATCTTCCCATAGGGGACATATTGGATGCATACTTAATCAAAGACAATCAATTCATCGATACCCTAATTCTTCCCATTGGTCTTTCATAATTCAGTGGTCAATGGAACTTCCAGAGATTCTGTCACTCACAACATAGACCCTGAACAACATGACCACTGAACACTTACCAGATGAGGTGATTAGTTGGTGATCTGAAATGTTTTTTATTGACAGGTGGTCACTGGAATTACTGGGGAATTTGAAGAAATCCTGATGCCCAGATCATGTCTGTGGAGAGTCCAACTGAATCGAAACAGTACGGTGTGAGTCCAGCAGCTCAGCCTGACCACAAGCTGGTTAGAAATGCTGACTTCCCAGCCATGCCCAGAGCCACCAAGAACCTGTGGCCAACAAACCCTCCAGGTGACCCGAGACCAGATGGCCCAAATCAGACAGAGAGCCTGGAAATTCTTGTTTAAAGAGCCTGGATGGTTTATAGGGCCTGACCACAGATGAGAAATGTTAATGTAAAAAAACCTCCACAGAGTCACTGCCAATGGCACCTGGCCATTGAATTACCATGCTTTTCATGGGTAACACCAAAGGGGGACCACATGGGATAAAGCAACCACTCAGGGTGTTTGCTCTGTGGACTCAATCTTCCTAAATCCCAGGGACAAACAAGTCACATGCATTTCTGTTGCGCTGTTTCTGTGGAAGTGTATTCTGCCCAGAACTATCTCAATGACAACCATGATAGCACAGATGTTTGGATCACAGTCCTAATGGAAGAGATTGAATTGGTTCTTGCCCCTCTCTCCCTTGAAGAAGTCAAGCAAGGAGGGGACCCATTCTCAGATGCTCCCCAAGCCTAGAACATTCCCTGGGAAGAAGGGAGAAAGGAGTTTAAAAGTGCCAGGAAACCAAGCCACTGATAGTGTCCACACCTGTGTTCCCAGCTGAGGCAGGAGGGCTGCCATGGGGGTGGGGAGTGGTTGGGGAGGAGGCTCCTGTAGCACTCCCTGCATATGTATCCTGGTGCCTCCACTGTACAAGGGTCAGCCCTACAGCATCCAAGTTGCTTATATGACCCTGACCCCCCACCAAATTTTAGATTTTATCCCCAGAAAACAAGAATTTTAAATCTACTTAAAGTCCCACTGGGATTGTCAGGCCCTTAGGACAGAGGTATAAGGGAAATTCACTATCAACATGTGTTGACAAATGCTAGCCATCATACCTTCTTGGAACTGAGGAGCAACACACTCTCCTGCTGTGCCATCCTTTAGTGGAAGAAAACATAACAAAGAAATCAAGACCACCCCTGGGCAACACTTTCAAAAAAGAGCTGCTCTGTGGAATCTGAGAGTTAGGGAACTCTTTTGCTCACTTGACAACCGCTACCAGCTAGGGAGCTCACAG
This sequence comes from Grammomys surdaster, assembly GCF_004785775.1. Classification (NCBI taxonomy): domain Eukaryota; kingdom Metazoa; phylum Chordata; class Mammalia; order Rodentia; family Muridae; genus Grammomys; species Grammomys surdaster. The sequence continues at coordinate 592,572 of NW_021620771.1, read as the reverse complement.
GTCAAGGACTGTGGCACCCAATTCTGGGCACTCTCTTAGAAAATCCTCCTTGAAGCTTGAGAGACTGCTGTGCCAACAGCCTCACATCACTGGTGAAGTCTCGGCTCACAGGGGTCCTTCCTATCTGGCATCCTGCTTCTGGCATCTTTTCACCTGTTCAATTCACTCAAAAGAATTTTCTTCCGTTAATACCAGAATGCAGGGCATCCCTTGATCTTTACCAAAGACCAGGAGGTTCCTATTTCCTGTTCCCTCCCCATGCAAACAGTCAGCCAAACCCGCTGGTCTAGGTGAGCTTTGACTCCAGTTCTAAAGGCAAAGGCAGACATGCCAGTCTGGTCCCAAGGTTTTCTGTGATGACAAAGGACACGTAAAAGCAGAACTGGTTAAGTACAAATGTCAAGGGCCCAGCTCTTGGTAAATGTTCGTTTTTACTCTAGCCTCCAGAAGGGATTCATCTGAGGAGATGAGATGTTAACTTTACCTAGAGTCCAAACACTGAAGACCTCTGCAGGCCTCTTCCTTCTGGTTATAAAATGAGGCAGCTGGAGCCCTAAAAGGTAATGGTTTAAACACACGAAATCCTGAAATACTGTGCAGTTTTAAAGCCACACCCCAGCCCCAGTGGGAAAATACTGACTCCTCCCTCCCCCATTGTGGTATTCTTGGGACTCAAAAGTTAATAATTTTCATCCTCCAGCAAAAGGCCTGCCTGGAAGGCACATACAAGCAACAGGTCAAGAAAAAAAAAGCAGAAATAAAGGGCACAAAAGAGTTCCAAACAGGAGAGAGATGGAAGCTGGGGGCAGGGCAGACAGTGGAAGTCTCTGCCTTAGGTATTCACTGTAGCACCAGAGTACAGCCTCTCCTAGAACTGGGTCAAGCCACCTGGGGGAGGGAACTGCCAAGATGTCCACCAAGCTCCTGTATGCTGCTGGCACAGGCCTACAGAAAGATGGTGAAGGCTTGCTTGAAGTTCAGCAAACTGGACCATTCTACCTTTCCTTCCTTTCTAACCGGGTCCAACCAGCCCGATGCTGGTAAATGTTCCAAGTGGCTTTGAAGAAAGGCAAGAAGGTTTTAGGTGTAGTATTAGCCCACTGTAAATCTTCCATGGCAGCTCCATCTTGGCTGGCATTGTGGTGATACTGGATAAAAGGTCTGTGTTTGAGCCATCCTAGCCCCCCTAGTCCTGGGGTCTTTGGGCAGCTCCTGTTGGGTAAGCATCCACAGGTGTACTGGACAGGGGGAGGCAGTTGCTAGAGAGGGAATGCGGGCTGAGCGCAAGCTGCTGCTATCAATGAGTGGCTGTTGCTTTGCAGGGAACCTAGAGAGAAGGAAGGCTGGCAGGAGACAGGAGGGATCCCACCAGAGGACAGTCTGGAAAATTCAGGAGACCGTGCTGTGGGGACAAGGAAGACAGCTAGGAGGAAGCTATGCCCTGAGAAAAATTAAGCCTGGGGATCCCCCAAGGATGCTAATTATGGCCCAGCTGCAGGCTAACACTCAAGCAAAGTTGGACTGAGGGCTGCACGTAGCTCAGGCAGGCAGGCAGGCAGGCAAATAAAACAGGACCCCCTAGAGGGTGAAGCCCTGAATTAATGGTCATTTACAAAGCAATGATAATGGCCTGCACATGTACATGTCTGACACAAGCAAGCCTCACTTTAATGGATCTTTTCAATTCATTTTTTTCCTTTTGATCCTGGCAAAAAGATGGGTGCATGGGTCTCTCCCTGAAATATTGGCAGTCACAGCCTACAATGGGTAGGGCACCCAGCTGCTCCTGGCAGCATCCTAGGGTCCCCTGGCTCCTTGCTGACTTTTCTTTTAGCATCTCTTCTCGTTCATTTCATCCTGGCAGCAGCCTCTTGTATAACTAAAACCACACGAAACTTTTTGTTTTGCTTCTAATTCAGAAGAAATTCCAGTAACTCAGTTCCTGATTTAAAAAAAAAAAATCCACTTTTGAGAATTCAACTTTTTTCCCATAGGGACAAATGTTTATGAAAAAAATTTTTTTCTTCATTTTTGGTCCTCCTATGCAGCTTGCTGTCCTTAATCACAGCCCAAAGAGCTGAACAGCAAGGTCTCCAGGTCCCTCAGGCAACATTCCCTAAGGCTAGGGCTAAGAGCCTGTTCTAGAAACCCAGCCCCAGAGGAGGCTGGGAACACTACCTGGTCGGCCTCTATTTTGAATGTTCCTTTTGGTGTGGTAAATGTAGAGGTAGTCAGGAATGCTAGGCCTTATCCCCATCCCATTCCGAACCATGGGGCCCAAGTCTCGGCTCTGCCTACTTTGGTATGCCTAACAACAGCTTCCCGCTTGCCAGAACAGCCCCTGGTCGACTTGGTTTTGTATGTCCTGGGATCTTTCCATTAGAAGTAAGAGCCAGGATTGGTGACAGCATCCTCCATGGGGAGCTAGCTCCAGATGTGACAACCTGAATCCCCATTCTGGATCTTATGAGCCCAAAAATCTACATTTTAACCAGATTCTTTGGGCAAACTGGATCTCCATAAAGTCTGAAAGGCAGGGTTGACACCATGTGCTGCTAACCAACATTTATTGGTTTCCAACATCTATTGTATCAGGTTCTATTTGATTCTAACGAGGTTCCCTAAGTAAGATCCCTGCTCTGGTAAACTTTGTAAGATAGACTCGATTGTGTCACCATGGGCTGGGTAGGACAGGCTCTTCTGAGGCCACCTTTGTGACCGGTGCCTTTGCAGTGGGCTTCTGCGGCTCACACTGATGGGCTACTGAACTTTCTTCTTGCTGCTCTCTCCTTTTGGCACTCTGTTATGAAAGCAGAAAAGGGCACGGAGCACTGTCCCTGTCCTTTGAAGCTCTTTGTTACTCTGCGAGTCAATTCTGGCCACAACATGAAAGAGAAACTTTGTACCTTTGCTGCTCAAAAGGATCCAGCTTCCAGCAGCCCTGTCTTGCTCTCCAGCAGCCCTGTCTTGCTCTCCAGCAGCCCTGTCTTGCTCTCTGCACTTGGTCAAAATGCAGCGCTTCAGGCTCAATTGTAGATCTGCTGCATCTAGACCTGTATTTTAACAAGGTTCTCCCAAGGGATACTGGGGCATGCTGAAGTTCAGATGATATTATCTTATCAGGGCTTCTGGGTAAACAGAAGGCAGAGTGTTACTGACACTAATACTTTCTTTGTTATTCCTGCCCTGAAAAAGGTCATGATGCTGGACCTATGTCCACCTCCTGGCAACCAACAGAAAGTAGGTCTGAGGACAGACAGCCAACATGGTTAAGGATAAGTAGGCAGAAAGAGATGAAGGACTTGGGTTCTCAGTGGCATCTCACGATGTCAGGCCTATCCCAAGGCTACGACCACACTTAAATATCATGTGACCTGGATACACTCAAATCCATTAGTAAGCGGTAGGGTCTCAAAGCAGACGACCAAGCTGAAGAAAACCAAAATCCACTGAGACCTGATAGTTGGTGTCTCTGTTCCTTCAAGATAGGTGGGACAGGGCAGCAGCAAGCTCAGGGCACTGCTGATTGACACGCTGTGTACAGAGAGCATCCACGGTCTCCATCAGCCCCTGCACAGGCACAGCTCACCTTACTGGCTGATGGGAGAAAGCTGAGAGTGACCTCTCCATAAAGCTGATGCAGACAGAGCTGCCTGGGCTGCTGAGGGCCTGCTGAGGTCAGGCTATGTTCTAGGATAAGTTACTCCATATCAGAAACATTTATTCAAACAGTTCCTTGCCCTGAGAGATGTCAGTGTAGAGGATAACTACATACTGGGGTGGACAGTGAATATCACCATTTGTCTAGCACCCCCCAAATGGCAGACTCATAAATGACTTATGCCTGGACATAAAAGGAATGTTGCCCTATACATTTATTGGGGGGATTTTAATGTATGTGAGTCTATTAAAACCATATCAAGGAAACTGGGCCTGGAATTTATTAGATGAGACAGACCAAGAAAGTGTGTAATTCCCTCATGTGGCCCCCATTAAGTGGTAGATATTAGCACTATAATGGCACTGTCCCTCCACCAATATGTCATCTGATACTTACTCTGTGTGTTAAAGAGCCACAAGAAACCTCCCAACGTCCCTTAGGACCTCAACTGGGCTCGGTCTGCCAGTGTTGATGGAACTACTCAAGTCTGCTCACCCATCTGCGACCCCATTTGGACCTGGAGCTGCTATTTCCTGCTCCCCACCTAGGTCTGCCCTTCCATCTCTAAGACTGATTAGTCTTAACTCTCAGATCTGGTTCTCCTGCAGCCTGATTTCCACAGGAACAGCGTCTTCCCTAGGGTTTGGGTTCGTTATCTTATAGTTCTATATGCCCACTTTGAAAACCTCCTGGACTGTGCTGTTGTCTCTTTAACGCGCATTCATTCTGCAAATATATGTGTGTGTGTCTGTGTATACATATGTCTATGTATACATATATACATACACAAATGTGTGTGTTTGGTGTGTGTGTGTGTGTGTGTGTGTGTGTGTAATTTGTTTAATTTACTGTGTGCAAGCACTATTAGTACTAGGCATAGTACCTGACAGCTGAGTTCCAAGCTGTCATTTTCCAGTAACTTGTGATGTGTTGAAACTTAAGCCACACAGAGGTGTTAGGGTTTGAAGACTCCAGATGATTGCTCCAGTTAGCCACAGTTTAGAGATTTTCACTAGTCCCTATGGTTTTCAGTGTTCTGATTAGAGCACCTAGTTTGCACACAACCTCTGAGACATGTCTGCTCCCACTCCTGTATACTTCAGCTAAACTTGGGTCTCTTATGCTGTATTTCTTGTCTTTCCAAATAGTTCCTTAATCAGCAACAATTCTATTGGAACTCGCATCCTTCACAGAGCTGGTCTCTGCTTTTAGTCATCCTGCTGAGTAAGTACATGCTTCAAGATGGATGCATAGACTCACCTGCCCTAGCTACAATGTCTTCTCAACACATCTCTCTCAGAATCCTAGAGAGATGCCTAAGGATTTTCCTGGGTAACCAGGAGAAGTACAGCAGGTGAGGTCTGGGTCACCATCTCTTCCCCTTATACTTGATCCAAGGTATCTACTGCACTGCTGAAGGTCTTACCAGAAGGAAAGCATAGTGTATTCCCTCTGGATTGGACTTGGTCATCGTCATCTTATAGGAGAATGAGATACCCAGTAGACACCGCCCATTGGCACCCCCAAGAGGGAGAAAGGTTCACAGGCCACCAACATCCTAAGGAGGCCCCTCTCATCCTCATCTGAGGTTATGAGAGGTAAGCAATTGCTGGAATGGGTCTCTTCAGAAATGTTGCTGCCTTGAAATTGCCCAGTAGTGCAGTTTGCCATCAAGTTACCCATGCCCCTGTAAGTAAAGACCCACTGGCTCACCAAGCTAGATTTGAGTGGCATCATTTATTTGCTATATTGGTGGCCTCAGTGGCTGGGACAAATAGGCAGGAAAAATCATGGTGCAATGGAAGTCTTTGGTAATAAAATATTTGCTAGTTTGTGGCCTTCCTCAAAACTTGTTAAAAAAAAAAAACAACTGAGAATCTCAGAGAAGCGGCAGACCTTCAGTCCCAGCACCCACTCACTGTCTTTTAAGGCCTAGAAGCAGCTCCCTCTCCTTTCTGCAGCAGCAGAGAACTGGGTTCCTTCCCAGAGAGGTTGTCTAACTGTGTGTCCTGAGTACCACCCTGCTCCCTCCTTCAAGCCTGAGTTTTCACTCTCGGAACGTAGCCATGTGAAGTTTCCTCTGGCTCCTAAGATTCTGCTTTGCTGAGCATCCATTGTGGGTGACCCCTCACAGGAAGGTCTATGATAAATATCCATCTCTGAAAACACTCGTCCCCTCCACCTACAGGGTCAGCTCCCTTCTCTACACTGAGAATTCCCTGTAGCGAGTGGCCTTCCTTCTCATCTTGGCCTGATGATGAGAAAAGCAATAACATGGTCTAAGGCTGCCACCTTCTCAGAGAGTAATCTCAGGACATAGCAGTGCTGAGACTGTCAGAGTCAGCCCCATGCTATTCCATGGAACCAGGCTTCTCAGAAATACAGACAGAGGTGGCACATCCTTGGTGTGAAACAAGGCTATGTGGGGCTGTGTTGTATGGTACTTTATCCTCTGGGCATAATAAGATGCCATCTTGGATTTTGTCCTAGTAGCCATGGCAACTAGAGGAGAAAATACAATTACATCCAGGTCTATAGTCATAGTAGGAGCTACTGACACTCCCTAGTAGATTGAAGATGGGAAAGTCTCGAGACCCACACTTGAAATTCTAGCCTTTATCCACTTAAGCAGCTGCAAGAGATCTAGAGGGACACTAGTACAATTCAGAGGTTGAAGGTTAATTGAAAACAGGATGCTATAATTCAACTTCTATGAGATCTTCATCTTGATGGGCTGGGACACTGCAGTGATGTACTCTTTGGGGCTCACCAGTGCTAACCCCTCACCTGTGATTTGTAAGAAAGCCCCATAAGCTCACTCTTCTCACCAAGCTAGACTTGGTGGACTCATACTTTGTCTGTTGCCAGTGCCCATCTGGGATGACGAGATGTTTGCTCTCAACTCCCCAGGAAAACTTAGCATGACAAGCTGCCAGCTAGAACAGAGTGGGGGAGCTGCCTGTGGGGTGGACAGCAAGGAGGGGTATCTGCAGAGGCAGAGAGAGAAGAGCAGAGGACGCTGGGAATGTGAGGGTAGGAGGAGCAGAGCAACACAGTTCAGGTGGTATGTTCACCGTGGGAATGCTTCCAGAAAGCTTCATCGACGAGATCATTAGGCATGAGGTGGAGTCATGGCAGACAGGCAGTCACCAGACACACAGAGCCTTACAGAAACTAAGGAGAGGCAAGGAAAAATCATACATTGCTGGGCTTCCATTGAGCCGATGGCTGCGAGCTCACAGGACACGGATTACATACTCAGTGCACAGCAGCAACTAATTTCTAAGCAGATCAAAATAAATCAGAAAACAAAACCGCCCTGACAGCAGAGAAATGTGGAGATGTGTTAAGAGATAATTGCAGTCCTTTCTCCCATTTCACTACATCTCTGCTGCCACGAGTGCCGGCGCTGAATCACACTTGTCACTCCATCAAGAGGCCATGAATGCTGGAGGAAGACTGCAGAGTGTGCCAGCCGAGCATGCCAGCACACTGGTCTGAGGGTCAGTCTACTGACAAGGATGCTCATCCCATCCCAAATCTTAGAACTGAGGCTGGAGAGGGTACCTCATACCAGCCAGGAGCCACTGTGCCAGCCAATTCCTCTCAACCCTGTCTCCTGGGGCTCCTTTAAGCATGACCACTGTCACTCACTCTGCAAAGAACCTGTATTCATGGCTTACAGTAGTGTAACCTAGAGTCAAATGGGTCCAGTTCTATGGGCTCCTAGTCAGGTGGCCTTGGGCAAGATCCCAGAGTTCTACAAACCTGTTTCCCCTATCAAAGAGAAAATAGGTAGTGTCAGTGGTGGAAAGACACCAGGAGCATTAGAATAACCTACATACAGTATCTGTAACTGGTAGGGTTTACTGTTAGACATCATAGCTATTACTACCCTGAAAAGCTAACCTGAGAGGCCACCAACTTCCAGACCTTTCAGACTACAGTCCAGCGGCTGCTTAGGAGCAAGCCTGGAGTATCAAGAGTGTCCTTGGAGTTCTCTCAATGGCTGGAAGAGAAACGTCCACATATCCAACTCCATCTTCCTCTTATCACCTAAAGAAATGGTGCAGCTCAGGAACATTGACAGATACTTTCAAGTGAACAGATGAAGCAGCCTGGGTTGTTGTTGAAACTTCTCTGACATTTTCCTGATTTCTGAACGGATGCTGCGCGGGTCCTCAGAAGTTCACCAGGTGGAGGGCTGGGTGTGCAGCTTGGAATAGGGTATATAGAATGATGAACCACTGCGGTGAAGAAGAAAGCTGTATAGGAAGCGACTTGATCCTTGGAGGATGTTTGCTGCCTTGGTGCCCTCAGCAGCATCCCATCTCTCCAGAGTCTTGTGAGGATGCTTCCCCAGGACAGGTATTCAAGAAGCATAGGTCCTCAGTATCTGTCACTGACGATCATTTAATTCTATCTGTTCCCTCCTACAGACACTACTCCGGTCCCTATCTGCAGGCTGAGAAATCAAAGGTCTTAGATGTCTAATAAATTACACTCCGCTATGAAGTGGCTGCACCAAGCCTGGCACTTCTCTTGGGAGTTCTCCTTCCTAAGAATTGTCTTTCCCCTGAAAGGATCTGTTGAGAGCAACATGGTAAACACATGTCCCACCACCGTACCTTGTGACTAAGCCTACAGCTTTTTTTTTCCATCTAATGTAAAAGAGGGGAAACGTGGAGGAAAACCACAACATCCCTCTGCTGGCCCTGGAAGACATAAAGGGGATTCCACATGCCATGCTCCCAGTCCTTGTGTGCAGGCTGCCATGGCAAGAGTGTCTACCTCCTGAGAGACAAAGCCCACGCTGGACCCTTCCTCTGCTTGTCCTGCTGGAAGAGGAAGGCATGTAAAAGATACAGTGTCTGCCCTCGAATGAGCTACAAGCCACCCAGCCATCATCTGGTTCTCACTCTGTCAGTATCCCCCACCCACGGGCGATGTCAGTCTCTCATGGACTGGAACTTCATGGGGAGAATACCTACAGATCTGCAGTGACAACACAAGACACCATGGCACCAGGATGAAAGGCCCTAAGGGATGAAGAACCCTGCCTGATCCTGTAGGTCCATGGCTCTCCTCAGCCCAAGGAAAGACTGCTGCCCTTGCTCCCAGGGTCCTCAGCCATGGGTCCTTCAGGAATATGACTTCCTGTATAGCGCCCTTCGTCAGCCTTGAGTGTTCCTCCCTCATTTCCTCATGCCCTCTCCTATTCTCTCACTAGAGACTCAGGTCATGTGACAAGACGGCCAGCTGTGCCAATAAGCCAGCCTTGGGGGTGGGGAGGGAGGCTTTCAAGGAGGTCAAAGAGCTCCTGGGCCCTGGGATCTGTGACTCTCTGAATACCACAGAAACTGATGGAGAGGGTTAAGGTCACTCACAATAACTGGTACTAAGTGACTATGTCTTTGCCCTAGAATGCTATTGTGTCAGAAAAGTAATGCTGTGGGGACTCTTCTGAGGCCCAAGTAATTTGCTCAGTATGTTTTATAAGTACACGCGCAAGGCCTGTAGACAGAATAATTTGAAAGTAGGAAGCACTCAATCTCAGGATGCACTTTCTAGAGGGGTTTAATTAAATCAACACGCAATCTCTGGCCAGCCTAGCATGCACTTGGCTCTTTTTCTCTCCTTGGCCTGTGGTCTATCAACATCGGTGTGGGCCCCCAATATTCTGGATTCTGAGTTTGAGCAATGAGAAGTTATACTGGACATGTCATGCTCTAATTTGGTGTTAGATTCTGAACAACAACCAAAGTTTTCACTTTATGGTTCCTCCTTCCTATCTCATTCCCTCAAAATACCAGAAGCATGGTTTTCTATTCTTGTGCCTTCGGACCTCGGGGTGGTAATGATGTCCATACCAGCTAGCAAAATGGTACCTCCTGCCTCCGTTGCTTTCTTTACTCTCTGCAAAAATGCCCTCTGATTCTTCAGCTGTATAGATGATGCTCCTTATTGTGACACCAACAGGACACTAGATGCTCAGTGTGACATTGAGCTAGGAGTCTATGTAGGGAAATACTTGGTGACTTATTCCATCCTAAAAAGACACCACATCTCAAAATGTCTGCACAGCATCCTCTGTTCTAGAGGGCTGAGTATGCTTCTGAATCCAGAAACCAGGCACTCAGAACCGTTCTCTCCTCAGCCAAAGCCAGGTATTTCACTGGCATGGCCACCAGCAACCTACTAACTCCTGAGGCCCTCATGTGGAAGGCAGCATGGAGCAGGACTAGTCTAGCTGATTTCTTTAAGCCAGTCTGTAAATGGCACCCTGTTCTCTCCCTGGTTTTGGACTGGCATCCCCTCCACCCTCCACAGATTGTGTTTCCCATAGTGAAGTCATTTTTCACATTGTTCACCCTTTCCTGCGGAGAGGTGGAGGCATTTTGCAACTGTTGGTGTTTTGATAACGCCTAGGTATTTAATCATATGCCTATCACCCTTGCTCAACACAGGAGCTTTTGGCACATGCCACCAGGACAGCCAAGAGAAACACCTAGATCCTGGAACACCTAGATCATATACAGGGCCCTCAGATCTGCCCAGCTCAAGTTTGGCCGGAACGCTCAAGCATGAATGTGCAGCGTAAGATTGAGTGGGACAGCAAGGACCATTCCGTTCTTTCCCTTGCCTCTTCCGGAACTAAATCATCTGTAGCAGATGGTGTTTCTATCCACGGTCTCCCTGGGAAACCTCCTCACTGCCTAGCAACCTCCAGCCCCAGGAAGTCCTCACTGCAGCCTTCCCTAGCTGCCCACAACTCTACAGGCTCACGACCCAGGACACTCACAGGAAGAGAGGGCATGGAGGAACCCTTGCAAGACAACAGATTTCATGAGTGTTTCCTTCTTGAGGCCCTTGATAATACTCCCTTAAACACAAAGTCTCCTATAATTCCCAGAGTACCCAGAGGCATCTTCTATGCAGCCACTTAAAGCCTAGGGTAGGATTTCACACATCCTTTAGAACCAAGGCTGCTGGAACCACCTATAAGAGGATCGGCATCAATCAAGAGCTCTGCTCTCTGTTCCTGTGAGTATGGACCCTGACAGAACCCCATGCTTCTCAGCCTGCCTTTGGCTCTGCCTCTGTTCACCCCAGCCATATATTTGAAAGCTGACTCTTCTGAGGAAAGCAAGTCAACCCCTTCCCAGTGTCTCCCTCTCCAGAAACGATCTGACTGAAAAATTTTGGAGCATGTCAAGGTTCAGTGACAGAGGAAAACAAACTGGTCCTTAGAAAACACATAGGCTGTTCAAAAATGGAGGCCCCTGTAGTTACTATTCCAACAGAGAACCAAAGATCCTAAAAACCTGCTCCCTTTTACCCAACAACGATGTGGGAAGGGCACAAACCCCCTGTTTTTAAAAGCCCTCTCTTCACTTTACATGCAGTCAATCCTGAACAGCGTCAGATGTTTGGCAATGAGCTGAGACCAAAGGACTAGTCTGTCAGAGAAGTAGGGCAGCCATAGGATGAGATTGTCTCCCTGTCACAAAGCAGGCAGTGCTCTTAGGCAAGCAACACTGCAAGAAGCCCAAAGTTAGAGACATTCTCACTCCCTTCTTCTTCTTCCCCCTCCTGCTCCTCCTCTAATTTCTCCTCCTCAGTGGGAGGGAGAGGAATGAGGGAGAGAAGGAGATAGAACAGGCTCCAAGCACTCTCTACATATTCTAGACAAAAGATTTCCAGGACAATGGGTTTTCCCTTTTATGACTCAGTTCCTTCCCTTGGACATAGGCCCAAGCCTAGATCAGAGCTGAGCATTCCTTCTGGCTCCTTCCCTCCCAGACCAAGCCTCAGTTTCTCATCTGTACAATGGGCATTGTAAAATGCTGTCTGTGGGCTATGTTGAAGAGGTTATACTATTCAATTTATGGGTTTATGGAGCCAACAAGTACCAATCCTGCCAAGGATAGAGATCAGATCTATAGGCTGAGCACTCCTAATACAAACCTTGAAAATCTGAGATGGCCCAAGAGCAGAAATGTTTTTGAGAACCAGCATGAGGACACAAGCAGAAAGTCCTATTCCTGAACTTTGTGCTGGTCACAGTTACACTGCAGGTGCACTAAAACTACTGCAAGCTTCTTCAACTCTATATTTAAATGTGTGTGCATTCCCCCCCACACGCACACACACCACCTAACTGTGCCTATGCAAGTATTCTAAACCCCAGATTGGAAATACTTGGTTTGGACACATGCAACCTGTACCTAATGTGCTTGCTGTGGGAGTGAACAGACGGGAGGAAGGTCCGTCAAACCCACAGGCCTCTTCTACTGTAATTCCTCGTGAGTACCCACAAAGAGCCAGGGAACAGGCCGGGCTTCAGAGCATGGCAAGAGACAATTCCCACTGGAAGTTCCTCTCCCATGGAGCAATCAAGAAGATACTATACAAAGCAGAAGAAAAAAATCCTACAAAGTCACACAGTACTGAAGATTCTCCTTCATTCCCCAGAGGCTTCAGTCAGGGAAGGAACTCAGCCCACAGACACTAATAAGAATTCAAAATTTATAGATGTTCTTGTCATTACTGGTTCTTAGCAACTATCCCCATTAGTTTTTCTCCCTCCTCACACAAATGAGCAAAGAAAGGCTAAGAACGAGAAGTCCATAGCTCAGATGCCACAGCCTGCAGGGATGGAGGGACCCAGGTCCAGACCTTCCCACCTCCAAGTCCCTCCCCTTGCCCAGCCTCCCTCTGCATCTCAGGTCTTAACACATTAACTCCAAGTTTTCCTAAGAGCTTCACATTGTCTTACTGGGTATTTATGATGCTCACTGAAGTAGGAGGACCTTGTTTTTATCTTCCTGCCTCATAGAAAGCCAGGCCCGAGGTTTCTCAGCACAACATAGCTAAGTGTATTTTCACTACAAGATCAGGATAGCTCCTGCTTCTGTCTGACCCCAATATATCTTCCATAAAGGGGGAAGGGACATAAAAACCATATCCAACTCTGGCAGGCTCTGACCTCAAACACTAAACTCCATCTAGCAAGTGAGCCTGGAGTCAAAGCGGGATAGCGGAGAAGTGGGTAAGAGCAGGTGTCACAGGGTGGAGTGTGCCCAAAGCCCCCCCCCCCCGCCCCCGGATCAATAATCTAGCTTAATGACTCCAGACCCCTGCCAGTTGCTAATGCTCCAACCCAGGTTTTGTAGAGGATAATGAGGCCATATGCTCACACAAGGAGCAGCCCAATGCCATCTCCAAAAAGCACGCCTAAGAGGCTCATTCTGAAGACAGAGAAAGAGGAAAGCGGGACCACGCTGGAGAAATGAGGCTCTGAGCCTCTGATGACACGCCCCTTGTGCTCACCTTCCTGCCTGTTCCTCCCAGCAGCCTGTGTACTCGAGCTCTTTGGTAGAAGATCAGGAAAACTGCTATCCTGTCCACGAAGCCCAGGGATGAGGTATTTAACTCCTCACACTGCCAGATGTAGTGTGGGAGTTCTGATGCCATCACTGCCCAAAGCAGGGTACAGAGAGAGGGCAGACACCAAGAGAAACAGCACAGAGTCTTTCAGAAATTCACAGGGAACCAGAAGGCCTCTGAGAAGCATATCATGACCAAGACCACCCACTTCTCCTCTTGGGGAGCACACAGGGCTTGGGTGATGGTGGTAATAAAGGGAACCATGGGTATCTCAGGAAACCAAAATAAAACAAAAGGCAGAGCCCATAAAGTCCAGGCCTACCTCCTCACTTCTGGGCTCCACCTACTGCCCCTAGGTTGCACCATGGCATCTCCAGATGAGACAAGACTACATCGAAGCTGCTGCACCACCTGCAAAGGAGTCCCCAAGGAGACTTGCTGCCCAGCTACCACAGAATGGATGAGGCTTGATTACCTGAGAAGAAGGGATAGGTGTGGGGAGTAATAACAGTGATGTACAGGACTCTCTAGTCTTTACTAACATTCTGCCTCCCCCACTATCTAGTGAGGGGTAAGCAGGGAGAACAAGATGTAGACACGGGGACATTTTCCTTCCTTCATGTAGAAGGATACTCCAAGGACCTATGGATTCAGAGATACCCAGACCTGAGCTTTTTGCCTGAAACAGAAATGGGCCAAGTGCTCCAGATTGCTGGCTCTCAGCTCTGTAATCAAAAGCTGTTGGTTATGAGCCAAGCATAGGGCTCTTCACCAAGAGAATCAGACAGCGTTGGTTATTAGCAATCCCCTCCTAAGGTCTGTGCAGGTCAGTATGGCCCTGCCTCCATCACAGGGATCAAGGCCTCATGCCACCATGCCAGCAGAGGTAGCAATCTTCAGCCTCACCGGCCTGGAATCCCCTGCAGTTGTTGCCTTATTCTCCAGGTCACTTATCGGCAAGAATGACCTCAGCTCCACAGGAAGGCACCCAAGGGCCAACTTTTAAGGAGAAATCCAGGAGCTGAAGACATGATCTAGAAAGAGCAGCTCAGACTACTGGCAAAAGAGGGGGATTGCAAGCAACAGATTGGCATGGGGTTGGGCATGCCAAAGGAAGTAACTCAGAGTCCAGTGAGGTAGGTGTGGAAGAGGACAAAGTCAGGCTTGGCACAGAGCTAACCACCCACACTGAGTGCACAAGGAACAGCGCAGCCGAAGATACTTCTTGAGGAATCCTGTTGAAAGAACCATGTTCATACACCCGGTGGTAAACGATCAAAGGGGCTAGGTGACCTCAGGCTAGCCATTCCTCCCCACCTTGTTCTAGTAGCAGAGAGTTCAAGTGGAGGAGATCCAGGGTGAACTCAGAGGAAATATGAGTACACAGGAAGTCCTAAGCCAGGGCTCTCAGCCTGGAACAGTCTCACGGGTCCCAAGACTTGCCCTACATCCTGATGCTTCTAGGTGAGCAAGTTATATCATCTCGCAGAACAGAAAGAAGAGAGGGTCAGGTAGAATGCTGTCTGTAGTCCTGGTTAGTTGGGAGTTGGAGGCCAGCCTGGTCTACATAGTAAGTTTCAGACCAGTCAGGGCTACATAGTAAAACCCTGCCTCAAAGAAACAAAAACCTCCCAGTGATCCTTCTGCCTCTGCCCCCAGAGCTTTGGGGCTAAAGGCATTCGTCACTACACCTGGACCAGCCCCCTAGATTTTTGTGTCTACCAGCATCAGGAGTTTACTGTTCTTTAAGACATAACCATACCATGACCCTTGCTTTGTTCAAAGCCCCCATGAGTTCTGCATCTCCCCAGGAGTAAAAGCCACATGTGGCCCAATGAGTTGCTTAGGAGACCTCTTTTTTTTTTTGTCTCCTCCATTGCTCATTGTCCTCACTTCATCTCAAAGGACTCCGGTCACACCTGCCTCCTCCCTGTTCCCCACATTCTCTTGGCACCTGCTGTTTCCTCAGC
This sequence comes from Grammomys surdaster, assembly GCF_004785775.1. Taxonomy (NCBI): domain Eukaryota; kingdom Metazoa; phylum Chordata; class Mammalia; order Rodentia; family Muridae; genus Grammomys; species Grammomys surdaster. Next base: position 577,551 of record NW_021620771.1, on the reverse strand, counting down.
CCTTGAATGTCCTTTCCCGGATATGTCCAGAACTTACTGAATCACCCCGAGCCCGTCTTTGATTCAATATCATCTGCTCAATTGGACTTTCTCTGCATCTTCTATTTGAAACCATGGCCTCATCCTGAATCACCAACCTTCCTTCCATTTACTTCCTCCTCTGCATCTAACACTATCTATCTTTTCGCCCCTCTCTCTTACTTTATTTTCTTCCAGGAAAACAAAAGTTCCTAGTGTGCAACATTTTTTTGTTAGATTTGTTCAGTGATGTAACTATTGACACAGATACAGTAATAATCTTGGCACATCAAAGACACTTGCCAAATACTCGTTGCATGAACAGTAGCTCCCACTATCTATAGGAATGTCAAGAATGGTTTAAAAAAAAAAAAACAGGATGGGGACCGGAGAGTTGGCTCAGCAGTTAAGAGCACTTGTTGCTCCTGCAAAAGACCTGAATTTGCTTCTGGGTACCCATACCATGACTCACAAATATCCATAACTCCAGTTTTAGGGGATCTGACACTCGCTTCTGATTCCCACAGGAACCAGGCACACATGTGCTGCACATACATACATACAAGCAAAACATCTGCACACATGGAATAAGAAAAAAATCATTTTTAAAGAACAGGTTTGTTTAGTGGGACTGGGAGTCAGCTTCCAGAACCGATGTCTCTCTTCCTGTTCTGCTCGATTGATAGCGTTCCTCATTACCATTCACTTTTAGACTCAGTATTTGTCCAACAGTCTATAAACCTACCTCAGACCTCTGACACAGCATGCTGGCTTTTAGCTGCCACCTAGCTTCCTCAGGCTCTGACTGACTCTGACCCTACCAGACACAGATACTAGGCTGCTACACTGTAGCTACTGTCCTGTCAGGTTCCTGGGCTGACTCTCAGTCCCCTGCCATTCACCTATGACCACAGATCAATGACAGCTAAAAAGGAGAGACGGTTCCACCACACTGAAAGGCAGAGCCATGGCTCCCACTGGCCTGGGTTCTTCCATTTTTATTTTCCCCCCTTGGAGATGATGGAGTAAACAGGCTGAGGCTCGAAACATACCAGGTGTTTAATAGCGGGCTAAGTGAGGGCTTCCAAACTGCACGCCAGCACTGCAGCTTGCTGCAGCGTTCAGTCTAGTGCCTGTATCATGGCTTCTAGACTCCACAAAAGGCAGAAGGGGAGCTGCCTGGGAGCACCAGCTGAATGTCATATGGCTTTCAGATCTTCTGGTGGGTAGACAAAGTCCTGGGCTCCTGTCCTGGCCTCTTCTGAGCCTCGAAGCTCCCAACAATACTCCTGGACAAACCCCCTGTCAAACCAAAGCTACTTCTCCAGCTGCCCACTGCCACTGATCTGGGACAAAAAACTCAGGGAAAGTTTAGATCTAAGTGTGAAACCCCACCACTGCACTGATTTATCAAGTGACCACACCACATCTCTGCCTCTCAAAGACACCAAGGAGACAAGATGATGGCAAGGTAAGGCAAATCCTTTGCCTCCTAGGAGGGAAGGTGACATCTAATTAACATAATTTGCATATCAGTGCACACCTACGTAGCCTATGATAGTGTTGCAGACTGATACACATGAAAAGATTTTCAGGACTCCCGCTGGCCACAAGAGAAGGTTGGGGACCCCTCTACAGAAGTCACAACGGCTTTGCTGCTGCAGGGGTTATATGGGAATCCTTGCAGAGACTGGCCCCACTGATGTGTAAGAAACTCCCCATAATGTTATGTCTGCTAGTTCACAGTGACATTTACAATAATTTCTTATTCAGTGATTACCACAGGCAAAGTATTATACTGAACACACGTCAGAACAGCTCAGCTCAGTGGTTCTTCAAAGTTTATTCAAGGAATCTGAGGGCCCTAGAGACCTCAGCAACTCCTCTGGAAGGATTCCTGGTGATTCTAGGGTGCTATTGGCCTTTTACTCCAATGTCTTCACAAATGTCCCTTCATAGAGGCTACCTGATGTGACACCGTGGCACACTGAGCAAGCACAAGAATCCGACTGTTTGTATCAAGCAGGACCCTAGAGAAACATACAAAAGGGTAAAGTCGGGTCCTTCTCACTAAACTTTATTTGATTTTTTTTCAGAAAACAGTTATTTTTAATTGAACATATTGTTTATATTTATCTCAACTGACTTCACTATTTTTAGTAAGTTAAATTTTAGCTAATGGAACAATGAAACACTCCACGGAGTCTTCAGCCATTGTTGAAAGCATAAAGAAAGAAGTCCTGCGAGCAAAGGGGTGGAGAGCTGCTGCATTTAGTCGCTCTAGCTTTCTCAGAACGATACTCAGCCCTTGCTCTGACATAAATTCTCCTCACCTCTCTCTGGTTACCCAGAGCCTCTCATCAAGTCAACAAGCCCATGCAGTATCTGGGGCATGAAACCCAGCAAGTGATAAAAATTCAGCAGACACTTAATCCAGCCGGTTTACACCATTTGTCTCCAAGCCGTTAGAAAAGAGAAAGTACGGGCTGGAGGTGTAGCTTAGTTCCTCCACCGACTGTTTCCCAGAGTTTAAACCCAGAGTTGGCGGCACGCCTATAATCCCAATACTCAGAAGGCAGGGCCAAAGGTTAAAGGTCACCCTACACAGGCATGAGGTCAGCGTAGTTACAACAAAGGAGGAGTGGGAACAGCTCTTTTCCAGCAACCAAGGTGTTATAGGATGGGCCTGACTGGCAGCTCTGTGCGGTTCATTCTTACAGTGCCAACAAGTTCAGACTGACTGGTCACCTTCTGCTTTGATGGAGAGGTGACTGGTTCTCAAGTGTACAGGCAAGAACTATAGAGGTTGTTAGAAATTCCCAGGCTTAACCCAAATGTAGACTGGGCTAACAGTTCTGCCTACCCACGATCCACGTGCAAGCGACAAGAAACTATAAGTGGGAGCATAACACGAGCGGCTGGGCTGATTCTGTTGAATATCACAGTCCTCCTGTTTCTGGCTTATCCTAAATACTGACCTCCCTTCAAGAATAGATGTGATGTGGGTGACTGTCTGGTCCTCTGAAGGCCACCTTACTTGTCACTCAGTGACTAGGAAGTATCTTTCCAGGCTGCCTCAGGCCCATCTGCTCAGAGGTCTAAACAAGGAGGCCAACCTCTTGATTGACATTTCCCTTTCACTCTGCCAGAGACCATCTGTACTCACATCAACCTGACACCCCTGAGCGGTCATCCTCCTGCAAGTGCAAATGGGCAGGAACATGATGCTGAGACCCAAGGGAGACAGAGAGCCACTCCTCATCCTACCTGGGTATGACAGGACCGAGGGAGGAAGCCCTTCTCTTCTCACAGTAGGCTCTGTTCCTACAACAGCATGCTGAGACCCAGCCCCCAGGCCTTCCCCTGCTTTCCAGGTCTTCCAATGCCTCAGTAAGACCAGTCTGTATCCAGGTCCTTCCTGAACATTCGGCATATGGCAAACAGAAAGGAAAGCTGACTTATCCAAGGTCACAAAGCATGTCAGCCAGGAAGGACATCCAGGCTCCATGCACCCATGCCACTGTATTCAGAAAAGAGATGCCAGACTAAGCCAGGTATCCCCTCATCCATAAGTCCTTCAGAGAAACCATTCCTCAACTGCCATCCAGTGTGAAGAAAAGGAGACAAAGGCACCTTCCTCTTAACAGCAAAGAGGAAGGAGCAGGTCAGAACAGACAGAGAGGCTTCCTCCCAGTATCTTCCTTTCTCAGAGACTCTGACAAGACCACCAGCCATATCTCAATCCTCATCTACAACAAACCACCAAGGACAGTTGCTGAAATGACGTTTTCCTTTTCCCTGGTCCTCTGGGTCAGGTGTCCCAATGTGGGGTTGTGGGGATCCCTAACTACAGAATCAGTGTGGAAGGTGAGGAGCCAAGCGGACCCAAGTTTAACCCAGCTTGGATGGGAGAGAGGCAAAGGAGACACTAGACACAGCTTTCAGCTGGCTTCCTGAACCCCAATCTCCATTTCTGCCCTAAAAGACAATTCATAAATTAAAGGCTGGGACTGGGGAGATGGCTCAGTAGTAAGAGTAACCTCTACTTTTCCAGGAAGATCCAAATTAGTTTCTAGTACCTGTGTTCACTAGCTCACAACAGCCTGACACTCCAGCTCCAAGGGTATCAGGTATCTCTGGCTTCCACAGGTACTTGCACTCTTGTACACACACACAGTTAATAAATTTTTTTCAAAACACAGGGTTAGTGATAGTTTACACGATGCTCGAGGTGAAGAGAGGGGTGGAGCAGGTTTTGTGAGAAAGAAATGGAAAGACTTGCACCTACCCATGAGCCTCAGCCTGAGTCCTCAACAGCCCCCTGAGAAGACCCCTGTGTGTCACCAGGACGCTCTTCGGTCCTCTCCTTCCCTCTATCCTGAGGCACAAGGAGTGGAGGCATGTCTGCAGGTCCCCAGCAGTGAGGACCATGAGACCAGACCAGTTCTAGAAAGAGCTGTGTGGCACCCGGAGCTGCAGGGGAGAAGCTGGGTTCACAGAGCACAACTCGTGACTTTCTGTCCCTGCTCCTTTTCATCTTAAATGTGGTCCAGCCAACCCAGAGTGACCGGAAGGGTCAGCCCAAGAATGTGTCGAGGTTCATCGTCCTGTGCCTTATGGCACAGACAGCCATATCAGAATCCCTTTGACCAGTCCCTGCACTCAGCCCACAGCCTCACTTCTCATTTACAAAATGTTCTCAATGAGTCTACAGATCTAGCATATGAGACAGGCTTCCTACTATGTGTTAAAGCTAATTCTAAAAGAGACGGTCATGACTGCAGTTAGACAGGGACGGTTTAGACTTCAGAATAAATATCTGCCAACTCGTACCACTTACACAGCCACAGCCACGAGGGGAGGGGTGGGCACCAGGACCTTCTGAGGACCTACTGTGGGCTTCAGAGAATCCCCGCGCCCCACTGCCAGGCAGGCAGCTGTAGTTTTGAAGAGAAAAAAGCGCTATTGAGATAATGATATCTTTTTTCTGAAATAATGTCATTGTCTGACTGAACAGTGTCTGGTGTTCTGGGCAGTGGCCAGTAAAAAATACTTTTTGTCCTTTTGAGGTTCAGAATCTATTAATAAATAATACATAGGAAGCATACAGATTAACCCAGAATAAAGCTTTATTACAAACAAGTTCAAAAATGGAAGTGGCTTAGATCAACTTCAAGGAAGCTGGTATTTCACCGAAAATTAAACCTCTTCACCCTGGCCAAAAGGTAGGACCTCACAGAACTTCCCCACCAGAATGGAGCAGGTCCCCAAAACTGGATGAATTCTGCTTTGAGGATGAGTTTATTTAAGAGAGAGTTCTAGAAGGGGCTTACCTTGTGGGTCAAAAAAGTAAGGCCCTCCACGTGCTGGCTCTCTATTGTCAAGTTGACACATGCTACAGTTGCCCAAAAAGAGGGGCCCTCAACTGAGAAATCCCCGCCACCAAATTGATCTATGGATTACTTTCTTAATGGCTGATTTGGGAGAGCCCAGCCCACTATGGGAAGTTCCATCCCTAGGCAGGTGGTCCTGGCTTATATAAGAAAGCAGACTTAGCAAGCCATGGAGAACAAGCCAGTAATTAGCATTTCTCTGCTGTGTCTGCTTCTGATCCTGCCTTGAGTTCCTGCCTCAATGAAGGACCAAGATCAGGATGTGTAATCCAAATAAACCCTTTCCTCCCCCAAGAATCCTTTCCCAACCCCTTTCCTCTTCCCACTCAGGATTTGCCCTCTCCCCTGATCCTCCTTCCAGACAGTCTTGAAAGCCCACAGAGCTGTGAATAGTATCAGAGCTGAAGACTTGAAGAGGCCCTTGACTACAGCCAGATCAGAGAGGCCACTCTGTAGAAACCAAGCCTTTTTTGGACTTTCTGTTTCAGGCACAGTGAGTATTTGCACACTGCAAGCCCCATAAGGCCACCCTGTGGATAAACACATCCATGCAAGCAGCCGTCTCTGGTGGAAAGACATCATTATTAATTGGGCTTCTAGTTCTCCTTGTAACTGCAGCAGGCAACGAGCTGACTTGATTTAATGGTATGCAGGCTTGTCCAGAACTCCAGGAGACACTCCACAAATAACATCGCAAATGTTAACTGCAGCACGGACATGCACTTAGGCAGTCTTTGTCACCATGACATGGACCTGAGCTGTTTCAAGTGGCTGGCCACTTGGACTGGCCTGCCACAGAGTAAAGGAACTTCATGGGGTAGAGTTTTTCAGGCAGGTTTTGTTAGCTCTACTTTACAGATGCCAAACCCAAGAGAATGGCAGTGACTGGGATCAATTGGACCTGGTGCCAGGCATCCACCTAAGCTCCACTCCACCCAGCTCCCACGTGAACTTGGCTCTGATCGCCAAAGTGTTTTTCACTTTATGGAGACAAGGAAGATTCCATTCTCGGTAGTACTCCAGGGCAGCTGTTTCTAATTATTTGTCTAAGCGTAACGCACAACCAAAGGGAATTTGGGTTACAGGGCAATTTATTTTTCTACCCACTAGAAGCTATATGCATCCACTCATACAGGACCAGTGCTGGGCCTTTTGGATATAAGGAATTGAGCCAAAATGACCAGACTCCCAGCAGCACCACAAGGACTGTCATATTATCACGGTGATCATTTCACCAGTGGAGATACCAAGACTGAGGGTGGATGTCACTTGTACAAGTCCCAGAGCTGGTTAAACATCAGAGCGGCAATTGTACCTTAGTTGGCCAGGAAAATACAGCCAAGGCTGGTTCGCTTCTTTTCCCGTGTATAATTAAACGTTTCTCTCTTCTCGTGATTATCCCATTAAACCTTTGGGAGCATCTCTATACTGCTCTGAGGTTAACTGGACTGCCTCACCTTCAGAGAAAAAGAAAGTCCACTTCTGTCCTCCAGTGGAAATCATGACCTTGCCTGTGTCATTTCTTATTTGGCTTGGATGTCACTTGGCAGCATATAGCATCTTTTGGCCCCTGTGACTCTCTGGGCTTACCGGCTCACTTGTGAGTGGCTAACCTGAGAAACCACATATGGTGTATGGGGATGGTACAACACTTTCATCATGGACAGGGATGTTCCCTTGGGTCACTGGTCCATGCAAAGGAAATTTCTCCTTGAAATGACACACAGGATTCCCAGCATTGTGGTGCTGGCTCTTTATGTATCCATTCCTGTCCTTGGCTGGTGAGGAACTGAGTCTGGGACAGAGTTCTCATTGAATGTGTTGTAAAGAAGAGTCCAGAAGCCAGAAAGTGGACATCACTGGGTTGTGTAATGTAAACATAGCCTTAAGGAAGGGTCTGCTGTCCATTGCTTCAGCAGACCTTTGATTAGAGCTTTTTTAGGTCATGTGAGATGGTGGTGTTTCTAATGCAAAGATACACACACACACACACACACACAGAGAGAGAGAGAGAGAGAGACAGAGACAGAGACAGAGAAAGACAGAGATAGAGAGGCAGAGAGGCAGAGAGACAGAGAGACAGAGACAGACAGAGAATGAATAACTTTTCTTGAGACTGGGAAAGGTTATCTCTGAGGTAGCAGAGCCCTCCTTTGATTCAACATGTCAGTAATTGCTTATCTAATGCCTCATGACAGCTGCCTTAGAGTGTGTCCCTGCCTCCAGACACTCACAATCTGGCTAGAAATGTAAGACGATCACATCAGATAACCACAGCTGAAGTTCCTTAAGCAAACACATGACATAGCACTAGTCATCAATAGCTATGTACAAATATTCCTTACTGTCCAAGGCCTACAAAGCACTAAAAGCTTGCCCAAACAAGAGACCTTCTTCCACACTATTCTAAAACAGAACAGAAAACCATCCAGACAAAATGCCCAAACACCAGGGTTGCTCTACTACATAAAAGCTATGTGACTTTGTGCAAGTCAATTCACCTCCTTTATCCTAAATCAAGAACAGCAATGCTTCTCAATACTACTGCACAGCAGCCTTTTACGCTTGGATAAAACCACTCTGAAAGCCAGGCAATTGTGCAATCCTATTGGACAGGCCAGAGAACAATGGTTCTCATTTACAAACGAGGAAACTGAGGCCTGCAGCAGAACCAGGTGTAGGGTCTGTGGCCTCATAGTCTGTGATCCAGGACTTATATATAATGTGTCTCCATTCACGAGGACAAACAGGAAGAGCCACCATGAGTCCCAAAGTAGAGCTCTCCACAGGAGGCCAGCAGGCCACTGTGATCTGTCGCCCAGGCAGCAACACTCAAACAACAAAGCAACCCCAGGCCCCACTCATTCATCTTCTCCAGTCATTGGATAGCTTCAGAATTCAGGCAGATGCTGTGGAGCCTGTCCTTCCTCTGACCTACTTTCCTAGGCTGTCCATGTTTGATGATTGATCACGTATCTACTCCCCTCACAAGCGCTCTCTCTCCTGTTCACCTGTTCTCTGGAGTCAGTGTGTGGGTGGCGGGTAAAGGAGAGAGGCAGGACAAAAAAAAATAACTAACATGACATAAGGAGAAGATGCGGACCCAGGGCAGGTTTAACCTCGGCTCTTCCCTAAGACTTTGAGAAAATCTGCTTCACTATAAGCTCTTGTTTCCTCGAATTTAAAAATGAGAGTAAAGGTATTTACCCCAAAGAATTATTCTGAGGGTGAAGTGGTACAATGAGTAAGAACATGGAGCCTGTGGCAAACGTTGTCTTCACTTTGCACCTCTGCTCTTTTCCATGTGGAGGAGGTAAGCTTCTAGAACAAATCAAGTCAGAAACAGAGCTGCTGGGAGCCTTTCTGACCGATGCCTCCCTCCCCCACGGACATTACATCCCACTGTTTAAGAGACACAGCACAGGCTGGCCATGCACACTATACCTCCCTTTTGGAGCATTATTTCAGAAACACTGGAGGTGTCCCCTGGGGACTGAGACACACATCTACAGTACACCATTAAAATGCAACCGTGACTGTCAGGAGGAACTCCATGTTGGTCAAAACATGGGAAGATGGTGGGATGAAAAGGTGAGACACTGAAACGCCTGAGCAGGTCGGCCGAGTGTTGTTGGCAAAGGACAATGTAGAGAAAATGGCTGAAAGAGGGGTGGAAAGGAGCAGGTGGAAGGCCAAACATGCAAGGCTCACGGTACCATGGTGTGGGAAAGAAATGGCAAGGAAGTTACCTGTCTATCACATCGGCCATTTGGCAAGTTTGGTGTGAGCTACCTGGTGGTGGACAGTGGGCCAGCTTGGATGCTGTGCACAGAGATTTAAAGAAAGTATTGCTTTGTACAGCAGCTGTTCTAGCTGTATGAGACTTGTCCTCCTGAACTAGGCTGTCCACAGGACTTCCAAAACAGGTCTGCCACTAATTCTGGGCCACATGGATGGCTTTGGTTTAGCTTCTGTCTACCCCAGGAAAGTGATAGGCATTTCTCTAAACTCAAGGGCTTCATCAGAAGATAGAACATGCAATTCTATTCTATTCTATTCTCCCCTCTGTGGGATAGTTCAGGTCACTGAGTCTTAAAATCATTTTATTCTAATCAACTCACAAATAAAAACATCACACAGCTGGTTCAAGGAGGGCACTCAAATACTTGCCCAGATTTCATGCATCTCAGTGAATTTCTATATAGTTAGAATGGCTAGCCACAGAGCTTTGCTCAGGATTTTATGCTTTTTATTATTAATTACATTTTAATTCATTCTCCAACATACACATGCACACACATGTACCATATTGTGACCTTTTTTTTTAAAAAAAAAAAGAGCTGTATGACTTGTGTCCTTTTGCCTATATCTGTAGTATTTCCCCATCACTTAGTAGTACTCTCTTCTTCTTCTTCTTCTCCATCCTTGTAATTCCTATGAGGAAGAAAACCATGTCTGAGTGGACCAGGCCACCAAGCAGCACAACAGCAGCTTCCAGCTTCTCTAAAGAATTATCATCTGGGCCATTTGGAAATCCTAAGGATTCTGCTAGCAGCAACAATAGTTTTTTAACTGATTCAGCAATTTATCCCTCGCTGTTAACTGATACAATCCCTAAGAGTGATAAAGCAGTTTGAAAGAAATTTCATTCTTCAAAGATCACTTTTTCGAACATTTCAGTTTCAATTTTATCCACAATTTCCATTTCTTCTCAGTCCACGAATACCACAGGACCTTGATACTAAGTCTCTAGTGGCAGCTTGCCTTACTGATCATACTGTGGGCCAGGTCCTCCCTGCCCCTTGTTTGAGCCCTGTCAGCCTGCACCACCCCTGCAGATGCTCAGAGGCCCCAGCCAGAGAAACAGATGGACACAGCTGCTGAGCTGCAGTGAATGGCACCTGTGTACTCTGCCTCTGTGGAAGCCGCCGGACAGGAGCCAATGAAGCATCCCAGAAACCTGCTCTGGGAATACCACTGAAATTGGAAAAGAGGCAGGTGGAAGGAAAGAAGAAGAGGCTAAAACAGAGAGGGAAGAAGATGTGCCAGAGGAAACCTGAGTTTCCTGGGAGAGAGACGAAAATGCCTGTGTCTGGTAAGATAAGCCCGGAAATACATGGTATTAGGGACGAAGCCTTCTCCAGAAACCCACCTTCCAAGAGCCTTCATGAAGAAATAAGCATACACTTTAAAAAGCATGGCATTGGGGAGCAGAGGACACCTGCCTTCAGTCTCAGCACTCCAGAGACAGAATTGGGCTGATCCTGTGGTTCTCGGCCAGCCATACCCAGACAGGGCTCTACAGCAAAACCTTGTCTCTCAAACATAACAAATAAACGAAAGGCATGGGAGGAAAGCCTTAGAGACTGGAAGCTAAGAGCTGTCTCAAACCTTGCTGCCACTCTGGTAACTACGGAAACACACAGTGGTTACTGGGTCCTGTTGGAGGGACCAACCTCGGTGCTGTGCAGGCCACTGTCCCCCCATCCACCCCCCAGCAGCTTGCTCATAATCAGCATTCGTTCTGATGTCCAACTCCTCTCTCCATAGCCCCTCCTTGCCCACTCAAGGACTCACGGTGGCACTCCTGTACAGAACTAGAGCTTCCCAACTTTTAAGGACTACAGTGTGACCAGCATGGCAGGGCTCAATTCTCTCTGTGCCCTCCACTCCCATCTCTATTCCAGATGTATAAGGGCAATGATGACACATTTCAATATTAAACTCAAGGAAACAATTACCGTTTTGAATGCTGCTCTCATCTGTGTATCCTTCGTGTAGAGTGGTCCCAGAACAAGCACTAGCCCCATGTGATACTGTGTTATTCCTGTGTTATCCCCATGTTATTCTCGTGTTACGGATGAGGGATCACTGCTTGCTGCAAAGCAATCTGATCAAAGACATTTAAAAGCAATCTGATCAAAGACATTTAACAAGCTTCTGATCTCCAAAACGCAGAGTCAGGGGCTCCCAGTTTCTCTGGACCACTAATGCCCATTTCAGCCACAGCCAGGGAGATTCTTCTCTCTCTACAGTTACAAGAGTCCTGTCACAGAGAAAAGATGGAGAATCTCCCTCCCTTTTTAGGAGAACACTGTCTGTGAGGGCTGAGGAGAGGGCTCAGTGGGTAAAACACTTGCCTTACAAACCTGAGAACCTGAGTTCAGATTCCCAGAATCCACACATCTGTGATCTCAGTGCTCCTATGGTAGTATGAGGAGGAACGGGAGAATGCCTGGCAGCTGGTGGGCCAGCAGCCCGGCTTACAAAACAGCAAACTACAAGAGACCTCATCTCACACATGGCAGAAGGTGAGGACCAACACCTGAGGTTTACCTCTGACCTCCATATTCATTTATATAATATATATGTATATATATATATATATATATATATATATGTATATATATATATAAAATCTTCCTAGTTTCAGTGCTTGAGGCTTCATCCCAAACAGGACTGTCTCCATTTGATAAGCTAGAACAAAGTCTATAGCCAATAGAATTTCATGATCTTTGAATAAACTTACATAACACACACACACATAACACATACACACCTTTTCAGAAAAAGACAGGAAGATCAGTCAAAAGTGCATTTATTATTTGAGGTTTTGAATATTACAATCTGTCATGATCATCTCTATGCCATGGAAATATTCAGAAGTAAATATGTAAGAGTAGAGATGGAAACGGGAAAGGCACTGTGGGTCTTCCGTCTGATGACCAATTTGTTAGCTAATGTTCTTTCAAAAGATGTTCCTTCCTAAAGTTCTGCTTCTCCGTGGGGAAACAGTATTGTTGGCTAGCTTGATGCATGCATACTTCTGTACACATACACTGAAGATTAGATGTGAAACTGAAGTACAGTGGGATTAACGGTTCTTGCTCCTTTCTTAAGGCTGCATCATGAAAGGTGAGGTTCTAGAGGCAGCAGGAGAACTCACCTTTCCTTCCAGCTGGCAACACCTCAAAGGAGGTCAAATATTTACCCTTGGGATCAGAGTACTTGAGCCTTCTTAGGCTTGATACACCCCTCTGCCACATTCCCATAGGAATGAGTCCGAGAGGCACCATGTGACCAGCTAACGCAACAGTCTGTCATTCCTTCTAGTGAACAGCAGTAAAATAAACATTTACATGCCACTGGGTCTTGGGGGTTCTTGTCCCTTGGCTCCATTCAACATTAGTCATCTCATGGGTCACACTGGAGAGGAACAGAGTGCTTCTCTGATGATATCATCCAACTGGGATAGACAAAGTGGACCATATCACCAGGCTCCTGGCAGGGGAGGCCACCAGAGAAAGGGGCAGAAAGGAGTGATGGTTCAGATGAGGCAGCTGCTTACATTAACAAATCCAAAAAGCTATACCTTCTCTGACTTAGCATCAGTATTCTCCTAAGGCCACCACATGGCATGGTCTGGTGACCCTTGGCCCACTAACTACTGGATTTGCCATATGCCCCACACCACCAATAAGCAGATGAACCAAAATATGGATACGTTAACACAGCAAGATTCAGAAGTGGTTATCCACCAGAACTCAAACCAGAAGAACAAGAGTATCCCAAGGCACTGCAGCATCCTCATGGTGTTGGGAGCTGAGGACCAGAAAGGCCCTCTACAGAGGTTGACTTTAGGACTCCAATTTCGTATGTGTGGATTCTTCAGTTCGTAGAAGCCTCCGCAGTAGGGTCAAGCAGCCTAGTGTGGCAGGGCATATCACTCTTCTCCATTTTCAGAAGAACTTGGTTCAATTCCCCTATCACCTCTGCTTAGGTTGCTGGGCACACTCAAAAGTCAATAGTTGCCATGGTAATTCTGCTTTGTGATGGAATCTAACATTGTGTCTGACCTCTTGTACACTGCCAGAATGCGTTTGGGAGAACTGTTTATGGAGTAACTCAAAAGAAGTAAAGACTGAAAATAGCCCAGAAGTGCCAAGTTAAACCCAAGAAAATAACTACTACAAAAAGACCATTGGCTAAGACTCCAGGAAGCAGGCAGTGTGATAATCTTTTTTATTTTGTATTTCAGTCTCAAGTCTATAAGCAAAAACATTATCTTCTGCAACCCACTTTTCTTTTCCAGCACACTTCTAATAAACATCTTACTGATATTACTCTATTGCTCATAGAACCAACTACTCAGTGCATGGTTAAGTCTAATCCTGACAGTGAAGCCCACAGATGAAATGGTCTACCTTGGTACCTAACACATCTTCTCCAGTCAGCCACACTAACATCCCCTGGGAGCTGGATAGAGATGAGAGTCTCAGTCCTACTCCATACCTGCTGACTCAGAATCTACGTCTCACTACAATGTCCAGATGATTCATGCAGACAATGAGTTTGAAATGGCCTAAGACACACTGAAGTCTCATCTGAAAAGCCCCTGGGCTAGGAAAGTTTTGATAGAATGACTTTGATATTGCAGGATAGATTTTAAGGCCAAATTGCCCGACTTCACTCCTAAAGCAATTCCTGATATGCAAAACTATTAATTCTTGAATAATTCAATACTCTTCTTTGTGAAACAGTATCACCTGCTTCATAGGGTCCCATGAGCAGCAGATGCCAGCCATGTTATTAGTATTAAAGCTGCTCTCGGTATCTGAGGAAGTGGCATTCTAGAACCCTTCAAGGAGCTAAGTCCACAGGTGCCCATGTCCCTAATTTTAAAAATGGTATAATATCATCATTCACATGTGCCTGCCTATGCCTCAGTACATTTAAAAACATCTATATATAATATCTAGCATTCAACAGGTATTATACAATACTGTTCAGAAGAAAATGACCAAAGTCTGTGCATGTTTAGTAGAGATGAATTTTCTTTCAAATATCTTCTGATTGTTTGTTGAATCTGAGAATTCTAACTAGCCAGCAGGCAGATACATGGAAAGACAGCTGTAAAAGGAACTGCTTAAAGGAACCAGAAATGGTTTCTATACATGACTACCATTAACCTGGTAGGCAAGTCCTTTGTGGGATTTATTCCTCTACCAAACCCACATCTGACATAACCCTGCCAGGACCCTGTCCCTAAGTAGGGACACAGATATAACCTAGAGAACACTATACTTCACACCATCGCCTGACTAAACCTTAGGTGGTCCAATAGGAATGCTGCTCAGATGAATAAGGAAGATCATTTCTCCATGATTAACTGGTCCCTCCCTTTCCTACCATAACAACAGAAAGTTCAAAATATATTAAAAATAAATATATGAACATAGTCTTCTGAGTCCATTTACTGTAAGAATAATTACAGAAAAGAGGCCACAGATTTGAAAGACAGTGGAGGGGGAACCTGAGAGGGGTTGGAGGAAGGATAAAGAGGAAAAAATGATACAATTATATTTTATTTTCTTACATTTTAAAATAAGGCAGCAAGGTAAGGACAAGTAGCCCATGGTTTTCTGTATTAATTAATGAGTTCAAGTTGCTCCCATGTTTTGCGGCCCTGCCTGTGATGCCAAACTGGGGCAATGGCCAGCTGCTAATCTGGGTGTGAAAAGGAGAGAATCCAGGCTAGAAAAGGCCATGTGGCTTTTCTGACGCGGTAGTCCCAGATGTTGGTGTGTTACTATAGAGCAACTAAGTTAACTGTCCATTGCTGTGGAATTAAAATAAAACCCTGGGATGTGGAGGGAAAGGTGGAAATGAGAAGGCAAGACTGTACGACACACCATGTCCTCAAACATATCCCCACCTGAGGAGACTTGGAGAATCCAGCACAGAGACAGCTAGAAAAAGAAGGACAACGGTGTTTAGGAAGGTAAGGAGCAGTACTACAAGAATTCTCCACTGAAGGGAATTTCCTCTGGGTCCCTAGCAAGATGACGACAGGAGGTGACATTCCTAGAGACATCAGCCTTGGAAAGGTATGAAGGCCGGAAGGGTATGAAGGATTCTGTGACAACTAGCATGAATCTTTCCCAGAATTCTTTGCCACTCCTATTGTTTGGCCCTGGAGCAATGCTCCTGGGAGGGAGATTCTGCCCTGCCCTCATCCTCTTGCCAATCTATAGTCTGTTACTTTTTATTAAAATAAGTTAGGTTATGTAGGTCAACTGATTTCAAATTCTCAAGGGCAGGCTTCTCAAGGGTAGGGCATTACAAACAGGAGGGACGTACATTGCTGTTCTCTAGGCTGCATACCACAGATTAAAAGGCAAACACACCGACTATTTCATCAACGTAAAGACTGAGAGTGGCACTGAAGAACCATTTCTAACCTCTGGTCCCTGGTCATCAGCCAGCTCCTTAAGGGCTCGGCTCCACACTGCTTACTTCTCTGTCACATCTAACAGGCCGTCAGATGCCTGGGGCCTGTCTTACCTCACAAGGCAAATGCAAACTATCCCTATTATCCCTCGGGTTCCCACCACAGGATGTATAGCCACCATCTAGACCACAGCGTGGTGATCCGTCCACCTGGAAGCCATGAGTGGCAGGATCATGTGTGCAGTTTGTGCATGCTGAAAACACATATTTGCTCAGTGACACAAAAGATGTAGTTTAACAGAGAGAAGGGGTTGTGAGAGGAAGAGAGAGGGAAGGATAGGAGAGAGAGGGAGAAGGGGGAGGAGGGAGGGAGGGAAGGAGGGAGGGAGGGAGGGAGGGAGGGAGGGAGAGAGAGAGAGAGAGAGAGAGAGAGAGAGAGAGAGAGAGAGAGAGAGAATATATTCCAGTTGCAAATGTCTTTTTGCTTCAGACAAAGCCAGACCTCCTTACCCCCAGAAGGGAGAAAACCAATCAGCAATAGATGAACACAGGCACACACGAAACTTCTCACCAATGGGAATAGAGCTTTCAGATCCTGCCTCACACCTCCCAGGGAGCCACCGTGGTACCATGGTATAAGACAGGGCAAAGGAAAAGTCCCCCTCTTTGTCCTCTGCACACCCTTAGTCTCGGCCCCCGGGACTCTTGCTTCTGTCATGTACCAATGCTCTAGGCCTTTCCAAGGCTCAACCACAATCTGGATGTGGGATCTGGGCTGTAAGCAGCCTGACAGCCCCTCACTGCCTGTGCAATGTTTCAAGCCCACACTAGTGGGAAACCATTCAGAACGAGGACAAGGAAAGCCAAACCCGCAATGCGAACCATATTTCTCCAACCTCTTCCTCCACCTACTGTCCATTTACATTTGGGCTTAAAACCAAAGATGATTATATTTCCATCTTCTCATCTTACATCAAAGGGTTCTCTGAACTCTTGCACACACACACACACACACACACACACACACACACACACACACACGTGAGTTCTCTCATAGGTATCAGTCACCCTCACAACACAGAAGGCCATGCCATTCACTCCTCTGCTCAGGCTTTCCAATAGCTCTGGTCCTGTTCCAAGTGAAAGCAGATGAAATCACAATGAACTCTCAGTCCTGCTCCATCCAGTCTCACTTCCCACTCACAGGCCCAGCTCAGGCCACTCCTGGTGCACATCTTCCCTGCCACGTCCCCATCACAGCAGGAATATTACCTCTGGACATTTGTTCTCTAAGTTCTCTCTGCCTGCAATCAATTCCCTGAATGTCCACCTCACCAGACCTCTCAATCCCATAGGCCTCTGCTAATGTTCAAACACCCCACTGGGCAGCTTTCCCTTGTCATTTTATTGAAATGTAAAACCACAACCTATATTCCTCTGCTTGCCTTCTTCCCTAGAATTGATCCCATCCAACAAACTGACTTATTATTTGAGTAACTGTATACTGTCTTTCTCCACTGGAATCCAATTTTAGGCTGTTCTGCTGTTATATCAGTGGCACTGAGATAATATAATAAATACATTGTCCACACACACAAGCACACATGTAAATATTCCTATATGGGAGTAGTAAGGAGCTCCGCGCTCTGTTTGAATGCTTAATATTCTCCAGGAGGCTGTGGAAAAAAAAATCTCTGCTACTCCACACTGTAAGCCAAAAAAAGCTAGAGCTACTTGTCAAGTGAGCCAGTAAGGATAAGAGAGGTTGAGTGTGTTCTTCAAGACAGCAAGTCCTGCGCCTTGCCTTTCAATCATTGTGAACTCTCAGTTCCTATATTCCTTGTAACTTAGCACTGAATGCTAACTGAGCTAGACACTTGCTGTCCCCTCTAACAGGCTGGCTAATCCCAAGTCATGCCCTTGTCAAGATAATGCTTCTGTCATCTGTGTCCCCAGAGGGTATGTTATCCATCAACAGGCAGACACAGAGAGATATGAAGAAGCATACATCCACATAAGCATAGAGCACTCCCCTGATCTCGAAGGATATATCCCAAGGCATTGAGAGGATATCTGAAAACTTTCATGGTACTGAACTCTGTAAGAATATTTACAGACAATGCAAAGTAAAAAAATTAACAACAATCACAGAAGCATTAGAACAACGCACTGAAATAATATTGCCAGCATTGTCAATCTTTCACTTTTGGAGCAGTTACTGAGTGAAATGAAATGTTTTAAGCACAATCACTCCAACATCAGGACAGCTATTGTGTAGTAGGGATGGGTACTGAATGACTAATGGGTGGGTACTGTATACAGAGTGGATACTCCAGACATCCCAGGTAGCAACAGGCTAGGTCAGCAAGCATAAAACTGTGTCGTGTTTCTCAGAATGTCATGAAGGTTAGAACTTAGGAATTGTTTATTTTCCATAGTTTTCTGTTTCATATTTTTAAATTGTGACTGACTTTCCGGAGAGAGCTAAAAGGGAGACCTTGTGTGGGCTGATGTGCATACAATATGTGACATTTGCCCTGATGGTCCTCTATCCAGCAACTTACAACATGGCAGTACAGAGATGACACAGAGTAAGGGGCCTGAGGTGACACGGCATCCAGAATCACCCAATCAGGGAAGCTGTTTGCCATACTTAGGAAATATAAAGTCATATTTGGAAAAAAATATCATATTTCTACCAAATGAAAGAAGCCCCTCAACACATAAACACATGGAGACTAGTTCTGCACTTTCCCCTCTTCCTAGTAACTTGGACATATCCGAGTCAAGTCTTAAGGGAATGAGAGGCACAGACAGGCAAAGTGGATCAGCCATAGTTGCCTGTACCTGAGGGGCTATGCAGACACAGGACCAGAGGGAAGGATAGAAGTAGGCAGCTGGAAAGAAGGGAAAGGAGGAACTGACCCAGAGGGTCTTCACAGGGCCTAGGGCTTCTTTCCCATTCTTCTAAAATCTATAACCTACCCCTTGTGGGCGAGGCTCCTGTGTTAACTGCCAATCAAACTTAATTCCATGTTTTTGTGACATTCAAAAAACATGTTTTGTGGCATCATTCTGCTGACTTGATCTGGGAATAAACCAATTGGGTAGTGCTTCAGATCATAGAAGCTGGGGAAGAACAGGTGTGAGGTCAAGGTCTGGGCAAAACTCCAAAACCTAGGTTTCCTCGTCAGTAAAATAAGAAAGAGAGGTATCTACTTCATGGAGTTACTGTGTTAATATTCACTAAGTGATTAATACCGCATCCAAGATACAATCAGCATTAATGTTTTAAGAAATCCCAACCTAGGCTAGACATAGACACATGCCTTTGATCTTAGCTCTTGAAAGGGAGAGGTAGGTGAGTCTCTGTGAATTCATGACCAGCCTAATCTACACAGCCAGTTCTAGGCCAACCAGGACTACATAGTAAGACCTTTACTCAAACACCAAAATGCGATCCCGAGGGTCCTTTGTTCCTTGTGTAAATGTTTCCCCAAAGACCCAGAAAGTGTTCCTCTACTCTTCCTTTATCCAGCTGGCAGTGTGCTGCGTGGACATCGGGCAGGTGACACAGAGCAAGGAATCGGGCTCACAGACCGTAAGATATACCTATTATTTTTAAAACCATTAGTAAAGAAAAAAATTCTGCCACTTAAAGGTGTCTTGGTGCTACAGAAATTAGAATGTGGGGTGTCAAATGCCTTACAGTCAGCAGAATCAATAAAGCACAGCACGGTTTGTTTAAGGTGCTCCTTAACACAGTGGGTAACGCATTGGCCTCATAGCACAGGTGGAAAGCCCCTTACCTGAAATGTTTTAGAGCACAGACCTTTTTCCTTGGGATCCAAGACAAAACATGAAATTTGCTCATTTTTCTCTCATACATATAACCTGAAAGTTATTTATGCAAGTTTAGATTTTTACTTCAACTTTCCACATGTGGCATTGTGACATACTCAAACCTTTCAGATGTTGGAATAGGGTGTTCAACCTGGGCATCAACCTGTATGTCACATCAAAACTAAACTGACACGTAACACATGTTGTTAGACACAGTTCTATGAAGAGGCTCTTTAAAAGGGAAAGAGAGTTGAACCATGGTGGATCACCATGCGCTAAGCACATTTACAACTTCCCACAGTGCACCCGTACCATTTCCTGTGGCGGCAGTCTGTCTCACAGGACAGCATCATCACTACCACTCTTCAGACCCAAAAAGGTGACATAATATGCCAAAAGTTAGAAAAAGTGAAGCTAGGTTTCAAACTCAGACCTCTGAAAACAAAGCCTATCACTGAGCCACTTGACTAGGAGAAACTCGCCACTAGATAGGTTCTCAAGTTTGACACTGAGATACAAGAATCTTTTTTTTTCTTTTCTGGAATGTTCTAAAGGGTGAGTCTTATTCAGAGGTCAGATCAGTAAGTATATGCCCTTAAAGAGGACGGTGGGATGCTGGTGTGTTTCTCTCTTTGGCTCCTAGCCATGAGGTAAGTTTCTGCCTCTATCATGCACTCCTGCTAAGATGAGACCCACCACAAGCCCAAAGCAATAGGGGCCACCTAACTGTGGACTGAATCATCCCAAATTGTGAGCCAAAGGGGACCTCTCCTCTTTAAGTTACTATCTCAGTTTCTCTCTGGGGCTTCTCTTTCATCCGTCTACTTGATGAGGAAGCCATTCTGACAGCTCAGTGGGTGCACTTGTGTCTTCCTGGCTCAATAGGGTTTCATCCAGGTCCAGCATGATTTGGATTTCATACTAAAGAAGTCCAGTTCCATAAAGACCACAAAATCTGCTGTCTGCTATTCTACAGAAGCACCATTAAAATGAGCCCTAAGCCACTGCTGTCAGAGTCTCCATTGAAGTTAAGAAGATTAAGCCAGTGACAGAAGTCACAATACCAGGATAGGGGCAAATTCTCCAAAGACTTTCCCCTTCCCCTTCCACCAGTGGGGTCTCTTTGCTCAATTCTCAGTAGGTAACACTTAGCAATTTCATTTACATGAAACAAGGTCCCTGTGTAACTTAGTCCCTGACACAGGAGAACTTCCTAATCAGTTTTTTCTGTACTCTTTGATAAGAATAAATTCTGTTCAGTATGAGTTCTGGTTAATAATTAATGCTGTCAAGTTTTGTGTAACGTGGGACACAACATTTGAATGATTGCTCACTACTTCCTTGGTGGCTGCCTTTAAAAGAAGGCATGAGAATATAGTACTGTAGGCAAAGCAGGGATCGCAGGTTTTATCACTCTCCCTGGGTAACACACAAGTGCTGAAGAAATGCTTTCCAGTGAGGCAGCAGAGGAAAGGGCCCCACACACTCTCTTATTCACATTGAAGATTTCCTGGCAAAGTGTGCAACGTCTCACAGATGGAGACACAGCGGAGCAGAGGTGAACTGACATACATGGGATCAGAAATGGAGCCTTGACAGGCCCCTGCTCTTCGTTCTGGAGAGCTAATGTTTATCCATTCATTCCAAAAAGCCACAACCCCAAACATTCAAGTTCTCCAGTCCTGAAACATTCGGGTGTGATAAAATGTACTTTGTAAATTGTCCTAGAAGAAAAATAGCCCTTGCAGTTGGCTCTAGCACATACTATTGCTTTCAACCCAACATCAGAAATCCACTTGGCAATAAGCAAACATTACATTTTCTCCCCCTCATGACACACTGGCAATGGCAGGGCAGTGCTTACTTGAGACCTTCCATCTTTGCACCCTGAGGTACTTTAATATCTCCAGCTCCGAGCCACATGCTCACAGTACAGAAGCCAAGCTGTCCTTGACTCATCCAAAAATGAAAGGGAAACTATACAAGTGCCCAAGATATCAAGGTGAGGCAGCAAAAGAACTCAGTATCTAAAGGCTCCTTTTAACATAGGCAAATGCCCACTGCTCCATTCTCTCCTTGACTCTAAAATACAGTGGAATTGACTATCTCTTGTCCACCATGAGAAGACAAGTGCACTGAAGGCTGAGGAATGAGGGACCATGCGGAAGGGAGAATGGGAGGGAACATGGTGTGCTCTGAGCTTTAATCTCAGGGAATGTTGGATAATTCTTTGATACGTGCATGAGACCTAGAATACAGATCAAGCGTGTGACTCATTCACAGAGAAGTGATAACCAAGAGGTGGGAATCCTACTTTCACAGAGAGATCACCTTTGACTACCACTTTTATTATGATAAGAGATTCCTTTCTGAGCTTGCACTGAAGAAGTCAGGGCCCCATGGGGGGGGGGTGCTAAGAAACTGACCAATGAGCAGGAGGCCAATCTGTAGCCCAAATGGCAGTGTCAGAGAAGTAATCCTTACCATCCACACTTACCAAGGGAAACCACCTGTCTCTAACCTCTTACTCTGTGGTTCCTCAGAGATATTCTCTCCCTTCTTTAAACTTCCAAGGACTTGTCCGAATATCTGACCAGATTTAGAGATAACCTGTCAGCTTAAACCAGAATGTATTTGTACATTATTGCTCATTCAAAAATTATTTACTGAACTCTTAGCATAGAACTCTTAAAAGGTTGTTTCTTGAAGGCAGGAGTCCTGTCTTCTGTGTGTTTAGTTGCTACATACTAGGCACACAGTCACATCATGAGATACAAGCAAACCCTAGCATTAAAAAAGCAAGTTAGTAAGACAGAAAAGTCTAGGGCATAGGCCTTAGAAGCAAAGAGATCTCGTTCCCCATTCAGGACTGTTCAGGTCTGTAACCTGGAAACAGTTACTTAACCTGCTTCCTAATCTGTGAAATGGGGACAGCAATACTCAGCCTTGCAAGCTGCTAGTACTGAAAGAGATGATGTATGCAAACCACTAGGCCCACAGTGCAACCCAGAGGGCATGTGACAACAACATGTGACCCTGTCAGTATCACTCTTGAACATCTTATCAGCCTAAGAGTCAGTAAGACTATTCATTTCAGGACAGATGGTGAACATTCCATCAGAGGGCACTGCAGTCCTGACACCTTCTTCAGCAGCTTATCAGGATGCTAGTTCAAATGGCAAGTCAGTTTCTACTCAGATGCAAGACACCGGTGACCACCAGTACCCTTTTCAATATGCATTTGGACCACTCACAGTCACAGCTGGCTAAAACTAGCCAAGAAGGTATTGTCTATGCCTCATTGGAGCAGTGATTCGCCAGAAACATAAATCTCAAAGGTCAGCCAGGCATAGTTGCTTTGTCTTCCTTTTCCCAGGAATCTCCAGCTGCCATGGGAGCCCAAGCCTTCTGCCATAGCTCTGGTTTCATTTTCTACATGGCTTCTCTCTAGAGTAGGATTCTTCCCTTAGATAGTCTTATGACACACTATCCAGGACACCCTGGGTCCTGTAGGCAGGCAGGATGTCCCTGCATGATTCAAGGTTCTAAATAATGTGTGCCTGAGTTGTTCAACAATGTTTCTATGCACGTCCAGCCAAAGTTCTCAGGCTCACAACATTGCAGACTGCAACATCCAGTCCGTTGAAAGCAAGTGCCTCCCTTAAAAGGGGGTACCACAGTTAGTGTCTGTTTCCTTTACCCTGCTTCTGTTGTCAGCATCCATCTCTGCTCCACTTCTGCACTGGTCTCTGTGAACCACGGTCCAGCCACTGACTACAGAGGCGCTTCCATTCACCTTCAGGTGTAGAAAGGACCCATCACAATTTTAAAAAAACATACTTTTTTTCCTATTTTTAAAAATGTGTATGGGTGCTTTGCCTGTATATATGTTTATGTATCGTGTGTGTGTGCGTGTGTGTGTGTGTGTGTGTGTGTGTGTGTGTGTTGTGCCTATGGAGGGAAGAAGAGGACGCTGGATGCCCCAGGACTCAAATTACAAATGGTTGTGAGACACTATGGAGGTACTGGAATCAAACTCTGGTTCCAGAGCTTGTAACCACAGACTCATCTTTCCACACTCCTTCTCCATTTTCATTTTATTTCAAGTGTTTATTGTAGAAGTTTGGTGAATAAAATAATCTGTCCTCTTCCTTCTTGAACTCCAGCATATACCCTCTGGGCTTTCTAAAGGACTGTGTCTTTCATCTACACCCATACATGTCCTAAATTAAGATCACATTAATCAATGTTCTATAATCTACTGTTTCATTTATCCATCCAATTGAACATCTTCCTGTGATACTACACATCCCTCGAGACCGATAGCTGAAGGAAACATGGTATTCCTTCATGTGGATATACTGTAACTTAGTCATTCCCCAAAGGAATAACGAATACAAGAGAAAAATTAAATTGTCTCAAGTTTGTCACCATTATGAACAAGACTTACAAAACATCCCAGTAAACGAAGTTTCAGGTACCTCTGATGGGTGGTTGTTTGGCTTTGTTTTTTTCTATCCTTGAGAGAAATTCAGTGTAATTTTTTCACTTTTTAAAGATTAAAATACAATTGCATCCTTTTTCTCTTCTTTTCCTCAATCCGACCCCTCTGAATGTTCTCATAGGGTGAAGTCTTACAGAATTGTTGAACCAACGGGAGGGAACATTGTTCACACTTCTCTGTGTGTTGTCAAAGCACCCAAAAAAGTAAGCTGCTTACACTGCCACCAGCCAGGGGTGAGAACGCACAGCCCACAATACCTTCACCCACACTCCCATCCTCAGCATCCATCCTGGGCTGACAGCCATACCACCCAGCACCTGGAGGATTTCAGAAGCAGCACGGACCAGCATGCCCTGGCACCGCCCTCCAGAGTATGAGCCTCTTTCACATAATGGAAAAACCGTGTCCTCATCCGTCCAGCCCATATCCACTACTGGCTGTTGGAGCCAGCCTCTATGTCTCCCAAGCAGCTGGCCTCCCATATGGCTTGTCACCCCCTGCCACGCCCATCTCCTAATCCACAGGCAGAATGATCTTTCAAAGAAGGAGACAGCAGTAAGCATGCCCCCATCCTACCTGCCCTGCTTTCCCTTCTCCCCACCCTCCAGTGCTGCCACCTCACCCTCACTACCCACCTGGTGCTCCACCTCTCACTCTTCCTACTCACCATGCTCCACCTCTCACTCTTCCTACTCACCGTGCTCCACCTCTCACTCTTCCTACTCAC
>NW_021620771.1:521609-552736 GCF_004785775.1 Grammomys surdaster | reverse complement strand
TCACTCTTCCTACTCACCGTGCTCCACCTCTCACTCTTCCTACTCACTGTGCTCCACCTCTCACTCTTCCTACTCACCGTGCTCCACCTCTCACTCTTCCTACTCACCGTGCTCCACCTCTCACTCTTCCTACTCACCATGCTCCACCTCTCACTCTTCCTACTCACCATGCTCCACCTCTCACTCTTCCTACTCATCGTGCTCCACCTCTCACTCTTCCTACTCACTGTGCTCCACCTCTCACTCTTCCTACTCACCGTGCTCCACCTCTCACTCTTCCTACTCACTGTGCTCCACCTCTCACTCTTCCCACTAATCAAGCTGCACCTCTCACTCTCTCCACCCACTACTGTGCTGCCCTCCAATCTTGTTTCTCCTTTCTTTATTAAACATGGGCACAGGAATGATACATATTTATGTTGGTTTGGTGTGATGACACTCCAGTGTGTAATGGTCAGATCAGATGTACCTATCACCTTAGATGAAGTAAGCAACTTTCAAAATATTCTTTATTAGCCATTTTGGAGCATTGTCACCCCAGCTATCCCACCATGGTAGACAAAACTAGGAGCTATTCCTCCTTCAAGCTGTATCCTCTCTCTCTCTCTCTCTCTCTCTCTCTCTCTCTCTCCCTCTCTCTCTCCCTCCCTCTCCCTCTCCCTCTCCCTCTCCCTCTCCCTCTCCCTCTCCCTCTCTCTCTCTGTCTCTGTCTCTCTCTCTCTTACACACACACACACACACACACACACACACACACACACACACGATTAGCTCCTTCTCATCTTCTGAATCCCAGAAGTGTCTTTCTTAGGCAGCCATGTAAGTTACCATGTTACCCTGCCACTCACCAAAACATCAAGACTTCTTATTCACGTATGCCTAGATCTATATTTTCTGCCCTCCTCTCCAGGCAGAGACTATAAAGCCCGGCTCACTGCTATGTCACCAGTGCAAGCCCAGAAGCACAGCCCACAGCCTTCCTGGTCAACACTTGTTCAATGGATGGATGAATGAGTAGTGCCCTCACCAAGAATAATATTAAAGCAAAGTCTGTAGTAAGACACATTGCTGGCCACCTTCAGAAACAAGTGCAAAAGGCAAGAGACACTAAGTAGTGGGGAGCATACACTGAGTGGGTCCCCATACCCTGTATCTGCCTTTTCTATACCAGTGACTTGGCTGGCAGAGTCCCATCAAACTTCATGCTGCTATCCATATACACCAAGGAGTAGCTTACTGTGAGGCTGTGTCCTATAGAAAGATGCCTCAAGAAGAACACATCATTCAAACGAAAAAAAAATCACAACATATTTGCACACAGCTAAGGACATCTTCTCAGTTACTTTCGTATGGAAAATGATTCGTCTGGTTAGATCAGCTATGAAACGCTGCATAGCTACTTCTCGGGATTTCAAGAACCAACACGTTATCAAAAAGACAAGCATATAAAATGTATAAGTCACATCTTTAGCTTCCAAACAGAACAGGGGTGAGCATGAAGCCCTGTTAATGGTGTCAGCTGCTGCACACCTGCAATCCCACAGCAAGCAGAGGTGAGGCCTGTGCCAACTGCCCGTGCCACGCCAGCACTGTACCAGGCACAGCGCGTGCATCATCACACAGAATCCACAGAACTCTCAGCAGTCATCTTTCCTTACCCTTACAAATAAGGAAGAGTCAGAGGTCAGAGTCAGGATCCCAGCACATCTGACTGCAAATAGATATGTCCACAGCGGCCCTGGGAGCCCAGCCACAGAACTACCAATTTGACAGTGCTGTTCTAGGTCCTTGGTGTCTGGTCCACTTCCTCATCTGAGACTGATTCTGAGCACAGGCTACAGTGCCACACTATATTCAAGGCATGAGAAGCAGAGACCTTTCTGTTCAGTGTCTACCTGTTTGGATTCTCATGACAGCCGTGACACATGGGAGCTCACCCAAGGTCAGAGGATGCTCTTGAAGGCTAGCTCCCTAGTGCTTCTTCACCGTGTCAACAGGCCCCAGTCGCTACACAATGCACCCCTCTCGATGTCTGAGAAATAACCTCTGGAAATCCTCTTCACATATAATAGTTTGCATGTGTGGGAGAGAAATTCCCAGGGTTCCAATGGAGAAGTCACCCTAGTCACTCAAGAAGGAGGCCGTCTTCATTCTATGTCATCACCCAGAGGCAAAGCTAAGCTGTAGGATACCAGTCTTCAGCTCCCTCCAACAAGAAAGTGGACACAGGATAGATTGGGATCTTTCTATTTATAGCTCAAGAGAGAGATGCTTAAAACACTTGATTCTGCATTTAAAAAAAATGAATCAAAACTCACGATTATTTTCTAGGTGGCCAGATAAATAAGAAAGAAGAGTCCTAGGCTGGACTTCGAACCCTGTTTGTGGCTGTGATGTAACTATTTCTGCCAGTCCAACTGGATTGGAGTCACCTAGGAGATACGTCCCAGGTGTGTCTATGAGGAAGTCTCCAGAGAAGCTTAACTGAGGTGAGAGTTCTGCCCTGGCTGCGGTGATACCATCCTGTGGGCTGGGATCCCGGACTGACTAAAAAGTGGAAAGACAGGAAGCCAGCTGAGTATCAGACAGTCAATTCTCTGCTTTCTAAGTACGTACTTGGCGGAACCAGTTCCCACCTCCATTTGTTTCCTGGGCTGTGACACACTGAATCCCTTCCACGTGTGACCCTAGACAGACCCTTCCTTCCTCCCTTCAGTTGCTTTTGTCAGGCATCCTGCTGCACCATGAGGAAGGTAAGCAGCACACTGGGCCTCTGCTCCAGCAAGGGCTCTGGGTGGTAAAATGAAGGCCAAAGAGGAAAGAACTTTGACATCATGCTAAGAAGTAATAGTGGTGTCAGGGAGGACGTGGGAGTTGGAAGACACAAGGCAATTCAGAAGTGAAGCACTTTGACGGGCTCCTTTACCAAGTCTTTCACAGCCTGTAGCCCATGTGCCCTGAAGGGGATGGAGAAGACAGGACATTCCTGGCTTTGGAGGATCAGCAACTGGGCAGTGGTCTGGGGAAGGGAGACACCTCTAGGCTTCCTCAGCTGTGCTGAATCTGCCCAGCTTAGGTTCCAACTGACCCTTCCTTCCAAACACAAGCAAACAAACATCTAGTGCCCATTTTACATCTGCAATTTTCCACTGTTGTGTCCAACGTCTTGTTTTTTCCAAAAAGAATTTTTCAGGCTAGATGACGGACACAGAAGTGGTGAGAGGGGGTAATGGGACAGGGCAGGTGAGCAGGCTGGCTGCTGGGCACTGACCAGTGGTCCCCTGGCAAGCAGATGCTGAATGACTGGAAAGCAAACTGAAGTGATCTGGATGCTCTGAGAAAACTTCAGTAGACACGGGAAACACATACACACCTGTGCACGCACACTCACCCACGCATACACACCCACACATGCATGCACACACACACACAGATACACACCCACACACACAGATACATACACACAGACACACACATGCACACACACAGAGACATACACACATGCACACACACACAGAACCACAGACACATACACACATACAAGCACACACACATACACACACACACTTCTCTTTTACTGTTGTTCTAACACAAAAAATATTAAGCATATTTCATGTTTTGCTGTTGCTAGACACTGTTTCCCAGAGTGAAATTAAACATAGCATTGCATTTGGAAAAGGCTGCCTAGCTCAATGTCCCTCTGAGCATTGCCAGACAAACCTTTCACTTGGCAGGTGGAAAAACAGGCTGGACTTGTGACTTCCTTCCATGCCCTCAGGTAATCATTGTGGGTACCATAAGAAGAGGTCTGTCCGTGATGCTGTGCACTGTATTCAAGAGGAATGCCCCATGCTCTCCCACCCGACAACTCAGCATAATCCTGTACTACTGGCAATCTATTGCCTAAGAGAGGAGAGTGGGTTTGCAATGGAGCTGCCTTCTATGGGGGATAAGGATGCCAGCTAGGATATGGTTGCATCTTTTGGGATGTCACTGATGATCGACTGCAGGAGAGTGGCTGGGGAAGGTCTCTGCCTGTGTTTACTGCAAGTTCCTGAAGGGCACTGCGGCTGATGGAGAAGCAACGGTGGCAGGGCAGGTTGGTAGAGGGAACCTGAGTTCCTAACATCTAGTTGTAGATACAGAAACGAAGACTCAAAATATCCCCTCACAGGCCTCTCCCCAAACACAGCAAAGTATGTAAGCAACACGTATGAAAGCGAAGGAGTGAAAGTGAAAACCCGGCTTCCAATCACCCAAGAGGGCAAGTTACAAAGTGGGTGCCTCAGCACAGAGATAAAAAGAGCTTGTCTAAATACTGAAAAGTGATTTTCTTATTCATGATTTTCTCTCAAATATTCAAGTGAGATCATTCTTACTAATATGAGATCAATATTAATTGTATTAAAGTGCACATGGTATAAACCCACCGGTGCATTCATTCTTAAGTACCCATTTCACGTCGCTGCCCACGGTCATCACCACCTACCGCAGCAAGCCCTGAAGAAGGAATCCTGCTCATCACCTCCTCGTTCCCCTCACCCTAGTCCCTCGCAGCTTCCACTCAACTTATTGTCTGCAGGACTTTGCCTCTTCTAGGAATTTATGCAAATGAAGTCATTTCTCTGCTTTTTGAGACTGGCTTATTTCACTCAGCATAGCCTCAAGTTCTTCCCCAGGATAGCACATGTCAGCACGCCACTCCTTTTACGGCTGAACAACGTCCCACTGGAGATCTATACCACATTTGTGTCCCTGCTGACCTCTTGATAGAAACTTGGGTTGTGTCTACTCTGGGGCCATTATGAACAAGAATATACAAATATTTTTTGAGCAGCTAAACTTTCAAAATCCTGCAGTGTGTTTCCAGACAGTGCTTCTGAACATTAAAACCAAGACATATCTTCTACTGTTCCCTGTGTGACAAGCAGAGCAAGTTCCCTGTTGAGGTTGGCATCTTTTCTTCCTCTTCTATTCCTCAACACTGGTGATTCTCCTTCTGGCTCTACAATAGAATCATCTCCACTGTTTCTAAACCACACTGAGGTTATAGCTCTGCGATGTCCTCTGAACCAAGTACCTCTGGGTGAAAGCAGAGAAAAAAATAGATAGATAGATAGATAGATAGATAGATAGATAGATAGATCTATATTTATTACATATTATATATAGTTATGTATACATACATGTATGTATGTATGCACGCATATATGTATGTATGCATGCATTATTTTACATACATGTGTGTGCATGTAGGAAATTATGGAGGTCAGGGCATCAGATCCCTGAGAGCTGAAGCAATAGCCAGCTGCAAAATGGCATATGGGTCCTCTGCAAGGCAATAAGTGTTGTTATTCACTGAGCCATCTCTCTAACCTCCACAAATGTGTATTTTTTAGAAGCTGCCAAGACTATTCTAGTGATGAATGGAGACCACCATTGTAAACCTTCCTAGGGCTATAGATTTAAGAAATCTCTGGCCTGTGCATCTGCTGCTTTTTTTTCCTCCTCAGCAAAACCCATAAGCATTTGATATCCAAGCAGTTATCCCAGTGGCCTCACTGACTACTTTTAAGCTGAGAAAGTTGTTCATAGTGGCCTACTCAGATAAGCCGCTTATCTTATCATGCAACAAGAGTTGTATATTTCTTTGAAGGAACACACTGGTGAGCAAGTAGGTAGGCAAGGATGTCTAGGCCTATTCAGTCCACAGGTGACTGTACTTTTAGTCCTTAAGACAGTAGGGCAGCAAAAGCAACCAGACAAGAAGACCAGAACGACCTGTATGCCAGTTAATATGCAGAGTCTCAGCCCACTTGAAGTGCAGAAAGACCTGTGAGCATCCTTTATCCTTCCCACTGTGCCCAGCAGTACCATAGCCAGCCACTCTCAACCAGAAGGATGCCCAGCTACTTCCGTGGGAGTTTGGAAGACAATGACAGAGTGTGTCCCCTTCTATTCACTTGCTTTTCCTCTGGGACTGGTTCTTCATGTGACATCTTAGAACTCAGCTCAGTGCCACATGTAGAAACTGAACAGACAAGGAGGTTATGACACTGGCCATATAACAGAGGACCCAGGGATGCTGGAGGACAAGAACTATTGTAGGAGTTAAAGAATTAGAAAGAGCATGAGATAGACACCATTCAGGTGGAGTGGAGGGTGACTCCAGGGAAAAAGGTGGATATAGCCGATGGAGCCAAGCTGAGGAAGAGGGGGCCTGGCCTGCACCCAGGGCACATGGTCTACCTGTGAATGCCTGGGCGTGAGTAAGCCCAGCTCTTAGCTCTCCCTGCAGCCTCTCAATCATGCTGGCGAACTACACGTATAGCAGAATGCTTGGTGTCATGCCTGCTGACCAGACTCTATTTGATTCAACCAATGTAAAAGCTAATAGCAAAGGTGAGAAAGAGGAAGTTTCAAAAGAATAAGGAAAACTAAGACCAATGTTCTGACTAAACAAATTCAGTCCAGTGTCTCCCCAGCATATCTCTGAACAGGGAAATCCCGAAATCCACAGCTGAGTAGGATTTGCTTCCCTGTCATTCTGGAAACACCTGAGCATCCACTGCATAGCTGCAAGGCCTAGGCCTGGAGTGCCTCCAGTATGTTTTGTTTTGTTTTGTTTTGTTTTGTTTTGTTTTGTTTTGTCTTTTTATGGTACTAGGGATAGAACACAGGGCCTCTCGAATTCTAGCCAATAACTCAATCATGGGTCCAATCCCTAGCTAGCTCTATATGCCAGTTTTTAATCTCACCTTTTGCACAATTTCCCACCCACAAGGGACTCAGGGTCAGCCCTAGACAGTACCCTTCTGCCATGTTGTGGGGGTGGAAGGAGGCATCTGGGTACTATGCGCATGTCATCTTCAGTATCTCTCCGGCAAGGTGTAGGTTAAAAAAAAAGAGAGAGAACAGTACAGAAACAGAAGGGACAGAGTTCAAGTGAAGCCTCCATGCCAAAAACCACCGTGTGCTAACCAGAACTGTGTGTCCAAGGAGTAACACTAAGCCATGCAGAATGATGGGTGCTATTCATCGATTTACAAGATCGTGGTGTCACCCAAGGAGTGGTGACACTCCTAAACCCAAGGAGTTTAGGCTGAGTTTGTGATACAATTTGAGTGTGTTTATAGATGAGAGGGAGCACACTGTGTTGCTTCAAGGACACAGGGACAGCATCTTCAGGTAGACAGGGGTCCTATGACTTAGCATTGCAGAGCTTCCCCCAGTGTTATGAAGGAGGAAGTGGAGAAAATGGAGAGGAGTTCAACTGGGAACGGGGAGGAGAGCACACCGGAGGAGAGCACACCAAGGGAAACGGAAGAAGGGATAAATAGCACTAAGCTTCTTTTAAGGCAAAGTGGAATATTATTTTATGTTTACTTAAAATACATATGTAATATATATGTATGCATAAACAGATAGATAGATAGATAGATAGATAGATAGATAGATAGATAGATAGATAGATAGATCATACATGCATACATACATACATACACACATACATACATACACACAGAGAGAGTTTAAATGAAGTTACACATTTGGGGTGGTAATACTCTTTCCCCAAGAGCCATAGACTATCTAGCAAAACCCCACTTCCAGGCAACAAAAACTCTCCCTGAGTTGTCAGGGGAGCCAGAGACTCCCAAAATAATACAGGACATTGTATTGAAGGCCCCAGAACTTAAAGATAAGATCCTATTGCTGAAGACAATACACACTATGTACACAGGAGCTGGAGGAACAGAGCTGGAACTAACTACCTGGAGGCCTCCTCCAGAAAGCTCCTCCAGAGAACTGGCTCATTCTATCCACAGGTGCTATGCATGCTGCCAGTGGAGAGAAACACTCAACCTTCCTACCCACCCACGAAGCCCTTGAACCACAGCAATGACCAGCACAGTAAGCTCTCCCCCAGCAGTACAATAGATGAACTTAGATCTTGGAGGTAACCAGCAGTTGTCTAACTGAACTGAAATTCTCTGTTCAATAGGATAGAACTGATGCTTGGTGCTATAAACCTAGTCAACTACCTCAGGCTGGAGAGACCATGGACCTCAGAGGAGAGACTGCTAATGTGACTTTCCTAAACTTGACTTTATACCCACAAACAAATGAGCTCTCCTTCCCTCATTAAAGAAGCCTCTTTGTACAGCAGATGGAGACCATTACAGAGACCACATCTGATCAAGACACAGAGAAAAACTGACCAGGGAGTGGCCACTTCCCCCACTGATACATAATCAATACTAATCAATACAATCTCTACATGTAAGATTCAGGGAGGGTGGGAAGAACCAGAGGACCAGGGCATGTGCTATAAGATACTGTCTTCTACATATGACCCATGAAATCTCAAAAATATGGTTGCCTAAACAAGACCTGAACAGTGTGACCATACCTGTAGACATGCCTGTGTACACAGAGAGAGGGGAGGGGAACTCATGAGGCCCCACCCAGAGGAAGAGCTGCAGATAATTAATGGCTGTTAAGATAAGATGAACAAGTCTTCTCTAAGGATGAGCCCCTTCATAGGTTACCCAATACAGAGTGGTTAGCCCTAAACACACATACGAACAATACTAATATAACTCAACAGGCTGTGTGTGTGTGTGTGTGTGTGTGTATAATAAAAAATAAGAGGTCGTGAATTTGAATGGGAAAAGGGAGACACAGAGGAGTTGGACTGAAGCAAGGAAGAGATGGAAGTTATATCAATATGCATACATGAAATTCTCAGAAAAACTCTTTATAAAGTTTCAAAATAAGCCTGGAGTTAAAAGACTGTCGGCAAAGGCAAGAATCCTGTATTAACATCATTGTAGCAATGACTGCTCCCCGTCACTAACTAGACAGTAGGCTTGCTTAAGGTTACTCACAATCATCAGCACCGCTCATCTCCTTTGCCAGGAATAATGAAATACTTGGCTCATCTGCTGAAAACGAACAAGTCATCCCCTATGTATGGATGGCCACAGATGCACTGGCAAGTACTGTGGGGATCTGAACACATGGAAGGCAGAAGACATAAAGAATCAATATGCTTATGGTCAACTGAGAAGCTCATCTCCAGGGAGCATCCAGGGAGGTTAGGGGGAGGGGAGAAGGGTAGCATCTTATCAAACACCCTGTGTGTGTTTTTAATTTTATACTATGCAAATGTGCTGCCTTCAAATGTTATAGAGAATGTAAACGTACAGCTGTGACACATGGCTGAGACCTTTGGATGAGCTGGTGGGACACCCCAACTATCCATATACTTTCCTTGGCCAACACAGCAGCAATGCCAGGGAGCTCGGGTCTAAGAAACAGGCTGAGCTTATGAAGCGGTGGCTGTAGGAAGAAGCTGCTCATCACAGGGCCTCGCAGTACCACCCTCAAGACAATCGTGACAGTTATGAGACACCTCTCTGGAAGCAACACTTAGTCATGGTGGCAGCACGCCATGTTCAAATAGCACCTTTAATCCAAAGAGTACAAAGGAATCGGGCATGCTCCTGAAGCCTCGAGGCCACCTCCAGAAGGAGGGAAACTCCAGGGGCCTGGAATGTGAGCCTGTGTGCACTCCTACACCATACACAAGTATGGATACACTTCTGCTCCACATTGTAACCTGTCCATCTTTCCCAGTGACCCTGACAGGTGTTAAACCAGTTTGCCTGGGTTTCCTTCTTTGTAGTTCAGAATAATAACAGTATTCAGTTCACAAAATTAGACTGCAAATTAAATAATAAGCTGACATAAGAGTTAATACTTGTGGAACCATCATTTTATTCTAGGTCCTGCCTCAAGTACTAGACACACACTGTCCTGGTGGATGGCTTGTAATAAGGTTGTGAAGGCAGGACTATTGTTATCCAGGATTTGTAATGTAGAAACAGAGTCAAGGTCCCAGCAAGTCACCAACATCACAGAACTCCAAACAAACAAACAAAACCCAGGAAGGCAGAATACCTCACACATCCCTGCTAGACAGGAAGAGCCATCAAGAGTTTGGATTCCTGCTTGCCTGCCTGCCTCTAGTGGAAAACTGAGGCACAAAGAAACAGGAACAGACAGCTGGTCCTCATAGAGTGCTACAAAGCAGTGAAGGACAGCAGATGGCAGGAAAGGGGACAGGACAGTGGGGTGGGCCACTGACTCTCAAACCCAGGCATGGTACAGGTCATCACACTGTGAGCACCTGTCCCTTAAACACCAGCACTAAAGGACATAGGAGTCTTGTGAGTAACTGCCATTAAAAACCAGCATAACCTCAGGACCCCAGAAAGATAAACCAGTTCCTATTCGTTAGCCTGTGGCTGCCACTTAAGGATGTGAGGGGACAGGCTATCAGGAGGCAGGGCGTAGGAAGCCTGTGGGCACATTTAGTAAATGGAGACTTGTAAACAGAGCCACGGGCCCCTCGTTGGCAGTGACTCCATTCTCTTTTTTTTTAAGACAGGGTCTTGGAGACCTGTGGAGAAGTGGGGACTGTAGCGTTTGAGCCCTGCAGGGCCAGAAAGATAGTTCTGCTCCGAGTATCTGTCACAGAGCACTGGGTAGGGCAGACACGGGAGAGCTTCACTCATTAACATTGGTGTTGCCATGACAATAAGCTGTTGCCAGGTAGCAGTGAACTAGAAGAGTGAGAATTAGCAAAGCCTAAAAATAAAGCTGTTGTTTCTTCCCCATCTAGATGTCCGTGGTTAGCAGGCAGTTAGCCTGCCTCCTCCTCTCCACCCAGCCTCTCTCCAGCCAGCCCCCACAGTGGCCTGACCCTGGAGCACACAGGACAGACAGCACTCGGCTCAGCTCAGAGCAAGAGGATCTGATACAGGGACAGAACCTGACAGAGGCAAAGGCCACACCCCCAGAGCACTGAGCAAACCCAGGGGGCTCGCTTCCTCCTTCAGTCTCATGTGCTACCCTCAGTTCTTGGCTGGATCAGAAACAGCTAACCCCTGTACTCTGAAAGGCGGGAAATGGCAACTGTTCTTCTCCCCAGCACAATACTTTCCTCTCCCGAAACGATCAGATGGATCCACTTCCCAGCGGCCACTGTGGAGTCAGAAGCTTGTGGCTTCTTTTATAACTACACTACCACCCAATGGATACTATTGAAATAATGAAGAAGGCAGGACATGCAGACAATTAAAATCAGTGATTGGTAAATATCTCTGAGACACATATCTTAAGTCTGCTGATTTGGTTTTGGTAGCAAAGCCTCAAGGACCTGTCATGACTTTGATCCATTGCCCGCTCACCAGACTCAGTTCCAAGAGGGCACAAACTGTGTTTAACTGAACAACTTTCTGGCCTCCGAATCTGGTGTCACTCTGAACATATTATGAGAACAAGACGAATAGGTTGTAGGAAGCGGGGAGGGGGAGAGACACCTGACTCAAACATGGCAGGTACAAACAGAAAGGCACAGGCAACAGTGCCATCTGGCCTAAGTGAAGATGTTCTCTTTGAAAGTCTAAAGCTCTGTATTCTAAGAATCTAGTCCCACTCCCTGCTGAGGTCCCCAGCCTCAAATCAGCCCAACTAGCTAAGTTATGAAGAACTGCTGTCAATAAGAAGCTTTCAGAGCTGCTCACAGCCGGCCTGCTGATAGTCTATCCCTAGAGAAGGGAGGTTTCCAGACACTCTTCTGAGGACCACGCTCCAGATCTCTGCTAAGGAGGCCATGTGTTCACAAAGCCAATGGTCCCATACCCATGCTTGACCTACAGTCTAGTACTGTGCTCTCCACTGACACATGCTCACAAAGGAGGTAGTGCCTTGTCAACCACTAACTCCCTAATCATGCAGGTCTTGAGCTGAAGCCCTGGGAGGTGGAGTTGCCGATGGATGCTGTCTCTCATCATGACAACCCCTGCCCTGACCCATGGGTTCATTTTCAGGGCATCCCCTTGACAGCAAAGCACAGGAAAGTGGGTCTAACACTACTCAGAGAAAAGGCCATTCTTGGATGCTCTGTGGTAAAATGCACCCCGACTTTAAAGCTCTCTGCCTTAGGAAACCACCACCTTGGTGTGCGGGAGCTACAACCCAACCATGTACTTCCCTGTTTGACGGTACAAAAGTCCAGTTACAACTGTAAGCTAAGATGCAAAGGACTCGTTGAACCTGGCTCTAATCAACGCAAAATGTCATCTATGTGATGTATAGAAATATGCCTCAGACAGATGACTGATGAGAACTGTAACCTTATTACACTGCCTTGTTCCTGACTCCCAGGTCACCTAGCTCACAGGGATGCAGAAGCACATGTGATGTGGGCTGCACAGGGCCATCATACCCAGGCTTCCTCACAGGAAAGAGAGAAAAGGGGAGATGCTTGAATACTTTCAAAGAAAGTATCTCCCCAAAGCCATTGTAAGTAGCCGTTTTCCCACCTGCCCACAACAATACTTGTATTTGGGGTCATTACATCAGCCCAGCTTACCCTGAACTTCCTATGTCCAGTTCTGGCTCCCATGAAAGCAAACACAGTAGCCCTAAGGAAGTCATAGAAACTGCAGGTCCCAGAAGGACTTCCTGCTAACCCTGCCTTCCTCCTCCTGCATGGAGCAAGTTGTTTTCTTACTCTGCATCTGCCATTTGGGGGTTAAAATAAAACTTAAATCTTCGCCCCTCTTCCTCCTCAGTGTCCGCCCCTCCCCTCTCTTCCCCTCCCTTCTTCTAACAGGCGGTCCTGTATTTCATGGAGTGTGACTTGCTGCATCTCCAATACAAGCGACTTAGCAGACACACACAATTTAACAGTATGTATCACTTAAAATAACTGAATTTTAAGCCTCCCGATTTTAGTTGAGAATTTGATTTGAGGACTAGAGAGATTTGGGCTCTTAAGAAAACAAAGAAATGGCTATTTTGAAGAAATGTGTGAATAATTTTTAAGTAACTGATGGCTAAAGATAAAAGAAACAGACTTGCTTTGTGCCCATCAGGTTCTCCTCTGGAATACAAACATCTTTCCACCCAGTTTTCACAGATGAGGTTTCTGAAGCTCAAGACAGCGATTTCAGACCCCACCTCCTCTTGCTGAATCTCTAAACTACAATCTTTACCCTTAGCCAAACAACTGCCAACAGGGAGCTGTGTGAAATGCAGTCGACAACCACCATAAGCCAGCTGCTAACTGTACAAAGTGGCACACGGTCTGCAGAGAAGCCCCAATCTGCTTCACGTACGCGTGCACACACAAATGCGCACACACATACATGCACGCGCACACGAACACCATGGAACAATTTGTCTTCTGAGAATCATCAAATCTCGGCACATGACAGCTCCTCTCAGTGGATTTCTTATTATTATAACTTTCAAGCACACACTCCAGGCCTGCTGCGGAGAGGCTCACTGGTGTCTATTTAATTTTGGTTTGCTGTCCAACCACAGAGATTTGTAAAAGGGATGCTTGCAAAATCTTTGAGATATTTGACTATTGTTTTTATGAATGACTATGCACATGAAAAGCCCAGATGTCAGTGGGTCTTAGACACTGACACTGTTTGTCACAGACTGGGGAAAGGAGAAGACCTAAGAACAAGAGGTGCCAGGATATGTAATACCCACTGTTGACGCGCTGTGGATGGCTCCCATCCAGCGCACACCCTCTGTCTGTAAGCAATGGGCAGAGTGAGTTGTATGTGGCTTAGTAACCATGTTCATAACAGGCTTCTCCAGGTAGATGGAAAACATACCATACACTTGGGCTTCACGAGGCTGCCCACTACAAGACTCAAATGTGACTTTATCTTAGCTGCTGCATACAGTTCTGGTACCATGGCCATTAAAAAGTCATCTCTTCTTTGCTGGATGGTAAACAGCAATTTCCCTAACTCTCAAGGGCTCCCAGCCACCTGCCACTATGACTAGTCCTAAGTGCATTTCTCCTAATGAAGATGAGAGTGAGGGGGTGGGGGAGGAAGGAGAGCTGCAGCATCAGGTTTTCCTGCATGGAAAGAGGAAGGGGCTCCAGAGGACCACGGCAGCACCAAGCATTACTACATAGATCCTATGAGGACCTTACCTAAGACTATCTCAGACAAAATAATCACGTAGCCAAAGCCAGAGCAGACTCTCTGGACACACAGCATCTCATCTCCTCTCTACTGAGCCACACTTTATCCAGCCATCCCCTCCTTCAGCAAGCTATAACTTTCCTGCCTATGTCCGTGCGTGCGTGCGTGCATGTGTGTGTGCATTTCCTCGTTCAATGTAGATGTAGAGAAAATAAGAACAGGGACCCTGCTATGTCTTATGCTCCTTTACTTATCAGTTGAGAGTTCACACAGAACATGGTACATGCTAGGTACTTCAGAATACGCACTAGAAGGAACTTATGTTTGGAAATCAGGCACCCACAGCACTATCCAGGCCTTCTAGGTCTGGCAAGGGCTGATGCCCTCCATACAGCCCTC
Organism: Grammomys surdaster; assembly: GCF_004785775.1. Taxonomy (NCBI): domain Eukaryota; kingdom Metazoa; phylum Chordata; class Mammalia; order Rodentia; family Muridae; genus Grammomys; species Grammomys surdaster. The sequence continues at coordinate 538,313 of NW_021620771.1, read as the reverse complement.
TGGTTAGCCCCTTCTCCCATCAATTTTTTTCTAACTTCATAAATCAATAGACTACACTGTCTACTCTAACACCTTGCCTGACTGATTTGATTGCCTTGTATAACTTGCTAAGCTCCTGTGTGGGAAAGTCTGTTCTAAACTGCTCACAGGTGGGGCACGGCACATCAACACCCCTTTCTGCTGATCTGGGAATGATGACTTATCTTATCATCTTAAATAGGAGGAAAAATACTATGAAGCATTATACTGCAATCTCAAACCATTTCTTGAACATCAACAAAATCCACTTACATTTCCTAAAATGTTACCAACAGGGAGAGCAATGCCTGTTACACAGCGTCCTAGAAGTCATCGCATGGAGGACCACACTGCGTGTAAAGGACTCAGAGGCCTTGCTAATCCCTCCGTTTAATGTATGAAATCCTTCCCACTGGTTTCATTGGTCCTTTACAAGGACCCAAGTGACAAGCTGTTTCTAGGAGAAGCAGTGGGCAGAAGGGAAGGAAAGAGAAGCTGTAGACATTACAGGCTAGATGCTTGCCTTGCTGGCTTTGCAAACCCTCTGACCCTCATGGCAAGGTCCCCTAATTCTGGGACGGGCTTCCCGGATATAGCCATAGCTAGGGAATACCCTCTATTTTGTGTGTCCTGTTAACTCAGCAGGCATCACAACACCTACGGTCAATCTTCTGTTTTGGCAATGTATTCTGAATATAACTCCAGATATATTTTTACAAAGTTCTTTTGAGCTTTGCGGGTAATTTTGATTTTTCTAATAAAACCATCAAACTAAGTCATTTTATTCAGAGATGCATATAAAATATGAAGCTGGGGTATTTATGACCAAGGTGTAGGAAATATGTCCAAGAGTAAACCTTTACTTCCATAACAAAAGGATGGACTAAGAGGGTAGTCTACATAATGGTTGGCAGGATCAATCAAAGCGGGTCACAGAGCTTAAGTCAGGTGAAACTGGCCCTTTAAGAGAGTGAAGAGCTAGTAGTGCTGGGCCTCTCTGGGGGACATTATTGTGAATAAGAAAGAACACGTAGGTCATCATATTTATGTAAAGGTCAATGAGGATTCAGCCTCTGTGATCCAAGAAACAGTTCAAATCCGGCAACTTGATCTCGGACTCCCCAAGATCCAAAGCTGTGAGCAACGAACTTCTGTTGTTTATGGGCCACCTGGTCTCCAGTGTTCCGTCACAGGTGTCTGAGCAGACTGAGCACACTAAATCTGCTTCCTACTTCCTGTTACAAAAAAACGCACCCAAGACAACCATCAGTCATCCACTCAGCATCAGCCGCTAGTACTGGGCTAAGAACTGGGGACACTGTGAGGATCCTCAATAACACACATGCAAACTGTTCCAAGTGCTGCCAGAGACTAGTGCACAACACGGCAAGACCAGGGGAACGCTGCTCAGGGCAGAAAGGCTTCTCAAGTGAACAGACACGCACCTGAACTGAAAGAAACAGGACAGGAGAGTCTGTGCCCCTGGACAGCCCACATCCACCTGCCACTTGCCAAAGCCCTCTACCATAAGTCTAGATCCCATGTGGGAATGCAAGAACCTAGCCTCCCAAGGAGGCAGGGGACACCCCGGTACACTGTACCAAGAACCTTCCAAGCCCAATGCATAAGAATCATGCCCTGTGGTTTTACCTTATCCTTTAGAAGGCTAGAAGGAATGGGTTCATTTGGGAAGAATGACAGGCAGAAAGGAAAGAAGGAAATGGACCGCCGGAAGCTTTGCTGGGTGGGAAAGCACTCCGGTTTTATAATCTTCCAAAACACATGGCTGAGACCCCTTTCCCCTGGGAAGGAGTGGATGGATGTTCTTTGGGGCAGAGTGTAAGTATGAGTGTGTATGTGTGTCTGTTTTAAATAAGCATTCTGGGAGAAATGTAACCAGTCTGTTTCTGATTCATTCATAACTCACCAAATTATTGTTTTGCAATCACCATTTGATGTTCAAGAAACGGCCCAGCCTCCCTAACCCTGTTTTCCTCCTTTGAAGTGGCAGCTGTGTGGACGTCACAGAGCCTGCACTGTACTGAAGAACTGAGCCTGGGGCTCTGGCCCTGAGGTTTGACAAGAAGCAGACCCTTGAAGTCACAACATCCCATTCTAGCCTCCTGGGTTCTGTTTAGCAAGCTCTCTGGTGCAAAAGGAAAAAAAAGTTTCCCAATTACATATCTAAATAGAGCACAGCATGCGGAAACAAGAGAGCAAGAGCTTAGCCCGGGTCCATGTCACTAACACGCTGGAGGAAGCCAAGACATGCTGGCAACAGGATGAACACAGTGGAGATGTCCCCAAACATGGGCCACCTCCAGGTCCTGAGGACTGGCGGAAGCAAGGAGGCCAGCTGAGCACAAGGCCACATGGCCCCAAGGACTATGACTCAGCTCAGTGTCTAACACCTTCTCCATGGGAACTGTCTGGCCCCCAGCAGACAGCAAGAATCAAGTGGTCTCGATTCTGGATGGCGTGATACCGGTGGGCAACTGAGGTAAAAGGCCTACAAAACTCCATACCTAAGAAGCACTGTACCCTAACAGCACCCCAACTGAGAGACATCACACCCCAGCCGAAGCCTACCTGATAGATAGGATATTTTAAAATCACCCCAATTCAGAAATACTACAAGAAGTCCATACCTACAGCTGTGCCCGTGCCACTAGAGGGGATGGCAGTGAGCATGGGGAACTAGACTCAGAGCCCTGTGTCATTCCCCTGCAGCTGGCTTGCTGCTTCTATGGTCTGGTAGTCCAAGCATACGTGCTTCACTTCAAACAAGAGACATAATCCCAGGGTGGAAATCGGGTTACTTTCTCATGTTCCAGGAAATGCTGATAGGATCCCATGATGATTCTGGGTCCAGCTACTCTCTTGGTCTGTTAACAGGCAGAAGGCATTCCAGAGCATAGCATCTTCATAGGCTGCAGAGTGCTTGGCCAGGCAGACACCTGACACACAGGCCAGCCACAGCATCCTCAGGAACTCACTTATGCCCTGCTGATGGTGAAACAAAGTTTGGAATTCACACACAGAACACTTTCAAATGCAATGAGGGCTCCAGGAATCATGTCAAACGGGATGCTTTCTTACAGGAAGGCACACCTTTCTCCTCTTGGCTGGGATTGTAAGAGGTTGGGTAGGGTTTATCTTAGAGCAGGAAGAAGTAATGCCCAGACAGAATAACTATGAAGGTCCAACAAGCAAACTGAAGATCCTCTGGGCAAAAATACATACTAATAAATATGGGAACTGTCTTTCAATGACCCAAGTGAAGAAGAAATAAAATAATACAAGCTATCTAATATGCTGAGCTAATACGCTGAGCTATGAATGACTGTTCTGTGTAGTTATTTAGTTCTTGTTCAGGTTTTAGCTCAGATAAAAACTTCAAAGTGCACACCAGTATTGATTAACTGAGGAAAAGAAACTGAGACTGTGGAAGAGGAAGGGAGAGGCCAACCGAGAGCTGTGAGTACCAAGAGCGCTCAGGTTTTAGTGACAGGCTAGAAAGCAGTGGCCACGGTGCTCAGCAGGCTGTGGCTCTGTGTCCCTGAGATCGAGATGGATGGTCACTAAGGCTTGTCAACTCTCAAACCCTATAAGTGTATGTAATTTGTCACCCTCATCAATGTGGACATGTGGCCCGAGATCAGCCTTGCCATTCCTCTAGTGACAACTTACAAAATAGCCCGTTCATGTTTTGAATATGTGAAGAATGCTTTGAAGCAATACTTTGAGTTCCATGCTCACTCCAATAAGAACGGGTAAAACATTGGAAGCATGTCTGCATGAAACAAGCACAGGTTCTCCCTTGCTGAAGGGTCCAGATAGCATTCAGGTATGCAACCCTTTCCCAGCATTGAAGCTATAAAAAGGCAACCAAGCCAAGCAAGAAAAGCCCCTGTTCTCCACACCAGAGAGGTGTGTGGTAGGCACTTAGAAAATAAATCACGGTGCGGTCTGCCCTGAAACACTTGGAAAGGGTTCCTACTCCTAAAGGACTCTCAAAGACAAGATGTACTCCCTCCTATTTCCTCCACCCCACAGCCACTGCTAATGTCGCAGACATTGTGACAGCTATCTGATTCCCAAGGGTCGAGCCTCCCCACAGAAGGTGGCAGAATACAAACAGAGGGGCAAGACCCTGGGGACAAAGTTGACCTGGGGGTTACCCAGGATGGGAAACCCCTCTCCTGACTTGCTGATTGATACGTGACCCACACTGACTCAGAGCTAATGAGAACAGGTAAAGCTTGCCTGACTCACAAGTAGCAGAAATACTACATTTATATGGAAATTAAGTAAATTCAAAATATTTCTTTTAGAGGCAGGATTCCTTCAACACTTCCAAGCTCGGTAACAAAGATAAGATCTAGTTTTCTGATCAGTCTGGGAGAAGATGGAGGTAGAGGTAGAAAGTATAAGTTACGAACTACTCACATGGTACTTAAGGAAGAAAGAAGTAAGACTTCTAATGGACAGGCATTCCTTGTATTACAATGGTGCTGTGCTTTAGGCGCCTCATAAACAAAAACCGTGACAATGATCACTTAGCTCCAGTCCCAGAAAATCCACTGAAGCTCTGTCTCCATCCACAGCTGTGGCCCCTGGTCTATCCTGCCGCAGTATCTGGGAGGCAGATATGTAAACATCCCAGTGCAGAAAGGGAAGAGGCTGGAAGAGTCTTGTGGCACATGCCTATAACGATAGCACTCCCGAGTCTAAGACTATAAAATAAAGAGTTCAAGGTCAGCCTGGGCCACATAGTGATACTCTGTCACATAAAAGGAAGATGGTGGAGAAAGAGAATGAAGGGGAGAGAGAAGAGGAAGGAGAGAAGGGAAAGGAAAAGAAGGAGAAAAAAGAAAAAAGAGAAACGGTCATACTTGTTTAGTGTTTATCAACACTAGTTCTCCCAAAGGAACAAAGCTTTGTAAGAGGAAGGGCCTTGTCTCTTCACTGCCACAGCCCTGGATTCCAAGACCCTCCTCCTACTAGTGACCCTTCAGGCCAGAAATCTCTTCCTCACAGGGCTGCCCCTTGCCAATCAGGGTGGATAGCAACATCAGGACCTCCAACTAATTGATGCTGTTAGCACACCTGCTACCCATGCTGACCATTAAAAATACTTCTAGACTCTGACACTTGTCCCCTGGTGGAAAAAACTGTCCTTGATAACCACTGTTCAAAAAGGTCCCTAGCACTTTGTAGGCACCCCATAACATCCACTAGGATTTATTCCCTCACAGAATAATGTAAGCACCGTGAGAACACTGAATGACATTAGTCACCCTTCAGTGTCTAATGGGGAACTGGCTTCTAAACCTCACCAGTTACTGAACCCCAAGGATATTCAGGTCCTGTCACTTTTGCATGTAACTGACACACACCTTTCACATCTCCAACTGACTTAAAACATGTGGTACCATGTAAAAGACACATAAAGAGCTGTCATAATGCAGTTTAGGGAATAATGGCAAAAAAAAATATTCCTGAACCTGTTTGGTACAGACTCAATATTTTCCATTTTTCTTTCAATCTTCAGTTAGTTGAATGTGAAAATTGCAAACCATATATTTTAAAAGGTTAGTATATTTACAGAGGGTGTTTTGTGACGTGTTACCAGTCTTCTTTGTAGATATGCTGATACGTACCCGCTGGGATGTGCACTGGATTTTTAATATCAAACGAAGGGAAGCCCGGAGCCACCCACTCACCCACCCTACCTTTCTATAGGCACTCGGTGCTGGCCCATAGCACCCATGGAGGCAGAAGACATGGACAAAATAGGCAAATTAATCACAAATATTTTCCTAAGTGCTATGATAAGTAAGACGAGAGAGTGACTCCCATGAGTTAAGAAGAAAGCAGGACGAAGGCCATGTGCCACAGGTGACTAGAGAATGCCCTGGGGTGGTCACGTTTGCACTGAGAGCTGACAGGATGTGACAAATGGACAAAAACCCTGCCCATGCAACACACATGCAGTGTGTAAGCATGAAAGCATAAGCTGAGCTGAAGCTTAGTGAGAAGGGTGGGGTGGGGGAGCAAAAGGGGCTGTCGGGGATCCTGGAGAATCCTGCCTAGCAGCCTTTGGAGACTCAGGGAAATCCTTGACTGCTTAGACCCTGAGGCTCAGAAAGGGCACACTTACACTGGAACCCCACAGTCAGGTGGCCAGCACACACACTACCCAGGCTAACATATAGCAGGAAAGGCTTAGAAAAGAGGTTGGAGGGAAGAGATCATAATATTGATTTAAAATCTTAATAAAATGCATCCTCACCAGGAAGGCATTTCTTAAAATCAAATGACAAAATATAAAGGCACATCCCTTAAAGTTTGCCACATCACTACAAGCTTGTGACAATAAATACCAACCCTCATGGCCACTAGTGACAATACTTTGTGAGCAGTTTCCCATAGCCCTTCATGTCCCAAGGAACACCTGTCCGGCCCTGTCCACTTTCCACTGCCCCCTGCCTCACCCTAGCAGAACCTGGAAGACACCAGGAAGAAAGCAGAAGACTACAAATCAAAGATGCTGTTGAATATGCCTTTTCCTCCAAACCTGGTTCCAGTCTTTACAGTCTGGAGATGAGGAGAAACTCGTTAACATCCTGCAATGCTGAGATCACATCCCCACGTAGTGCAGCAACTATATGATCTACAGAGCTGTAATTAACTGTTAAACGCTGATTCATCATTAAGGCTGGGGAACACATTTAAGTAGCTCGAAGGGGAAGCCTCTGGTTCCAGAGAGCCAAGGAACTCTCCTGGTGGTCACGAAAAACAGCAGCCTCCTGAGAAGCCATGTCTCTTCGGGAAGCATGGTTGGCAGAGGCATCAAGAGGGCAACCGGAGTGGCAAATGATTGGCCTTACCATGGTACCCAGGCTGGCAGATGTGAAACTGAAGCAGCGGAGACAGAGGTGTGCACTGGAGCGCTGGTCTCTCCAGGTCAGCTTCGCCTCTGCCTCCACTACTGACGGCCTGAATAGGAACCCACCACTCAACAAGCCTGGCCAACACAGTAGTCTGGAGGCTGTCTCTCCAAGAATGGAAGTCCATTTCCAAATGAGGGCTTCTGGGTTATAAAACTTCATTAAAGAAGAAATAACGTGCATCAAAGTGACTAAATGTGTATCAAGGGCAGACTCCTGATGAGCTTGCAACCCCACTCAGGGTGGATCATGATGCGGCCAGTCCACACACACAGGGCTTTCTTGAACTGGACTAGTTTGTACAACACTGTTTAGAGAGGATAATTATTTTAAAAGGCATCCTCAAACCTTTCAGATTTAGAAATGAATAAACTCCCTTTCAGTCTGGTGCTTCTGGACAAAACTTACTATGCCTCACTTGCTCTAGTCAATCACTGACTTAAACACTATTTACCAAAATGGTTTTGGGAGACGGCAGGTCTTAGCCTTGAAAAATTTCAAATTGCTGAATTTTAACAAAAACAAATGGTTTCAGTACCTGTATCAAGCATATCATAAGCTAAGGCCTAAATGAACACTAATAAGTAAAATTAAATTAGCCTCTAAAAAAATTGCTATCCATAATAGGTTTTTATTACATAATAAATAATTACATTATATCACTGAGTCTTAATTCAATGGGAAACACACACTGTGACAGATTTCCTGGGGTATAATTTGGATTTAAACTGCACAGCATTCTAGGTTTAATTGGCTGTTCTCAATGGCCCATGAGAGCTTCTAGTGGCCCAAGATACAAGAAGGCAGAAAGGATGGGGCAGGAGACACCATGTTCATCCCAGAGGAGACAAGTAACACTCAGGTGTGGCATCCCAGGCTCCATGGAGACATGAGGCTGCGGGGGGATTCAGATGTCTTCTGTGTATGTTATGTGAGACCTGAGGAAACTCAGGCACCCTGCCGCATGCCTCTGCCTCTGACAGCCTGAGCCCCCAACCTCAGATGAGGATGGTGGTAGCTGTACCTGGAGCCAGCTGTGCCTGGAGCCAGCTGTGCCTGATGGAGAGCTAGCTGTGGAAGCAGTGTGGGCATGGGATTAATTATTAACCTGCAACAGGTCAAAATAGCCTTTGCTGAGCAGCTTCTGACCATCCATTCTTAATAAAAGAGAAACTGCTGACATGCCCAGGCCTGCTTGAATCCAGAGACCCCCTGATGACTATCACTAGCCCTGAGAGCGAGTGGGAGCAGAGGGTGTGTGTGTGTGTGTGTGTGTGTGTGTGTGTGTGTGTGTGTGTGTCTGCGCGTGCGCACACGTGTGCGCACGTGTGCTGTGGAAAACAGGAAACAGCACTTCTAGGACACAAGAGTGTACACAGCTGAGGGTACACGAGGCCCTGACCTGCAGCACACAGAACCTGCAGCTCTGACTGTTCACACCCCTGCCCTATCACTACAATGGCCTCCCTGATCCTCTTCACGTCTTCTATCATGCTACAGATAACTAGTGTACACTCTGTCCTTTGCTGGAGATGCGCCTGTTCAATAAAACTGCCGCCAGCCTTTCTTCTCAAGGTAGTTTAGCATGGAGGGTGTCTGTAGCTACAATTCCACATTATTCATTTGCAAAAACATTGTCTTCCATTATGATTCATAGCAACTATATATGTTTCGGCGGAATTACAGCTCGGCAGGCCAGCCTGGGAAACTAAATGCCAGTCACAGCTTTCTATGTTAGAAACATCCACTTAATAATGAATGGAAGCAGTTCAAATGCTGAGGACTACATAAATTACTTTTATGTGTAAAACCTCAAACCATCTTAGCGATCAAACTCATTCAGAGTTTTGTCACACCTCAGCTCGGAAATCCTGACTGAATTTTATCACAACATAACACCTGAGATGAAGCAAGGACCCCTTAGGCCATTTCTCTTGCTAAGAAGGCTGTTAACTGTTAAAGAGTGAGCTGGCAGCCAGGTGTGGTGGCTCACTCCTTTAATCCCAGCACATGGGAGGCAGAGGCAGGTGGATCTCTGCGGGTTCCAGGCCAGCCTGGGCTAAACGGTAAGCTCTATGACAGCCATGGAAACAGAAAGACTCCGAGAGAGAGAGAGAGAGAGAGAGAGAGAGAGAGAGAGAGAGAGAGAGAGAGAGAGAGAGAGAGAGAGAGAGAGAGAGGAGAAAGTCTGATAAGACTGAGCTGGCAAATTGCAGGAACTCAAATGAGAGAGACAAGAGGAGCTTCTCAAACCTTCAGAAAGTTCCAGATCCCTGGTCCAGGTGTACTGAGTAAAGCAGCCTGCTTTGCTTTGTCCATTTCAGCCAGAAAAGTGTCTTGAGACAAATTTCATTGCAACTGCTAAAGTCAAAGTTAAGCATTCCTGAAGTCTGCCCTGCTCTGCCAAAGCTAGCCCTGCAAGACACAGCAGCAACAGTGCACTTGGTGGGTACCGCCTTGGAGTAGATACCCCAAAAGCTCTGACCACACATCCTAAGACATCTCTTTCTTCCCAAGGTTAGGTCTTTCTGGTGATGTAAGAATCAAGCGGAAACATGGTCTTACTAGTTATCAGAGTCTCTTTCAAGGCCTCATACACAGACTGTCAGTGGGAAGACCCCATCAATTTGGACATTCCTGTCCTAAGTACACACAACAGGGTACATACTCAAAACTGCTATCTTGTGGCTTCCTAAAAGTCAAGGAAATTCATGACTGTGTTGTCTTGAGGATTCTGTCCCCTCACCTTTGCCCTCACCCACCCCAGATTCTCACAGGAATGCTCACTTAACCTTATTAAATTTATCCAATCCTAGATGGTATTTTAATAGAGGTCTTGCTTTTCTTGTGACAATAATCCCCCCCAAAAAGAAAACCATATAGGAACTTTGAACCATGGATGTGGAGCTCGAAAAGTCTGTAGACATTTTTAAACCACTTACCTATATCACAGCAGCAATGCCCTCTATATGTGTTGGAAAATAGGATTTTTTATTATGAATGGCTGCTTCTAAAAGGAAACATATGGTGAGGTCCTAGGACTCACCCTAGCTCTCTACCCTCCAAGTGTGTGACAGGGCAGAGTCTGTCACCTCTCTGAGGACTTAGGAGGCTAAGACCAACTCCTCCTCGCCATGTGCCACCTGAATGAACCAAAGGACAAAAGTGTGCAGAACAACTGCCATAGAACACAGCACATAACGATAAATGGTCATTGTATGCTGGCTGTCACCAGTGATCTTAAACACCCCCCCACACACACACACACTCCCCTCTTCCATTCAGGGAAACACATTTGTTTCATTTTAGAAACAACATTAGAACACATTCTCTATGCTAGTGACTGGAGCCCTTCTCCCAGATCCCATCAGCACCAAACAGATATCCAAGTCAGTGTCCGCTCTTGGGAATAAAGTGTCCCCAGTGTCCTCAAAAGCCCTTAGTTTGGACAACATTCCTATTTTCTCCGGTGATGGAATTTGCAGATTCTCCAGTGTAAAAATAAGGCTGCAGGGTAAATCCTGAAGAACACTGATGGGGGCGGTGAGTCCAGAGGCTCCTCCCTGAAGTTTTCCATAGCAGGTCAGGCCCCTGGGGATGAATGTTCCTACGTGGGATAATGCAGTAGAGCCAGAGGGAACATCTGCTGGTGGGCAGTTCAAACCAGTAAAGTCTCAAATTCCTCTAGTCACTGCAACACAGAGTTCACTTTGGGAAAGTCTATGAGAACAGTCATAGAGAAAGAGAGGAGGGAAGAAAAAAAAAGGGAGAGGGGGCCAGAGACTGAAAAATGATTAATTAAAAGCATTTGGCAGAACAAAAGAAATAGGTGACTGTGGAGGCAGTCAGCCACAGGTGGGACATTTATATCATATCCCATCCCCAAGGCTCAGGAACCAACACGGGAGAGTAGCTGCAAAGACTGAACAGCCAGAGGATGGGGAGGAAGCAGCAAAACTGTGCCCTCTGGGCATAGCAGGACCTTGGCACCCACAGAAGCACAGCAGCTGTGGCTGCCTGTACAAGACCTGCACAAGATCAAGCCAGCCAGCCTCCCAGCATGGAGTGGGAATGGGCCTGACTAAGGAGGTAGGAACTATGGCTTCTGGGGAGGGAAAGCCATTTTTTCTTTAAAGACATGGCCCCTGGCACTATAGTGCTCTAGTGAGTGACCCCCCTCACCCAGAAGCATACCAGTGGCACAAACTAGAGTCAATGAGCTACTAACATTTTAGGGGAATAAAGGGGGACACAAAGTTAAAGGTGGGAGGGGATCTGGGAAGACCTAGAGGTACATGTGATCAAAATAAAATTCACCAAGAATTAATAAAAATATTTAAAAGAAAAATATATCCAGGAGAAGGACCAATCCAAGAATAGAAAGGAATCAAACCTTTGGGGACAGAGAGACACCTAAATGGAACTTGCAGTGATCATCAAAGACACATTCTCAGACAGCATCCCGATCTCAAAAAGGGATGTGATGTCAGGGCAAAAGTAGATATCATGGACTCTACTTCTACGGGCCAGGGCAAGGTCGTGCCATGAGAGACTGAGGGCCAGAGCATAGTCCAAACTGTCCCTGCTTCCTTTGCTTGACTCTCTGTCATCATGCACACAGTACCCTGCTTCTTCCACAGGCAAGCTCTGCTTCAGCTCTCAGCACTTGCATTAGCCTTGTGCCTCCCCTGATCCTCTCAGGTGGGTAAATAGTTTCCTGTAGCCAATGACCTACTGATACCCACCGAACATTCTGGGCTCCCAACTAAACTCCATTCCAGCTGCCTAGAGGAGACTGGGCCATGGACTGCTGTAGGAAGCCAGGAGCCAATTCTCTGCCTGTGCCCTAAAACTTGGTTGCAACTTTCTACACCCTTTCTTGTTCTGTATCTGTAAGCTAATGAGCATTCAGAGAAAGATGCTAAGACCCAGGTGGATGGTGCAGTTGCAAAGCAGGATCCTTGAACCCAAGATACCCCTCTGACATCCCAGTCATGCACCTGGCTGTAATGGGAGCAAATCAAACCTTTCTCCTGTGAAGACTCCACGAATTGGTAATATTTGTTACTTCAGCAAGGCTCTTCTGATTAATCTATTAGGCTGCCATGGCCATCCGTTTATCCACTGGCCTACACAGTTGTATGTCAATTTGGAAACAGCGGTACCCATTTCCATCAGACAACCTGCTCCAGGAAGGGCATAGCATTGTCCTTATCCTGCTTCCTTCTGATTATGCTTCCCATCTGAAACACTTAACACATGCTTTCATAACATGAATAATGAAACAGCAGCAGATGACAAAGTCCAGCTGAGCCAACCTTAAAAAATAATGTAACAAAGCCAGCCATGACAGAAATCCTAAGGCTAGAGTGGACCCTGGAGAAATCTATGCCTCGGCTAAACATGTGGAAGGATCTAGTCCATAAAGGAAGGGAGTCACTGTTGCATGGCAACCTCATGGCTTCTTATTTGGGGACGGATGTTCAAGTCTGACTGTGTTGTCTAAGCCAAGAAGCTCATGAGTAGCTTTCAAAGGATGCTTCAAGATCAAGGACTGTTAGCCATCTGCAAAATTATCCTACCCTGAGAAGGAACCAGTAGGGGAGAGGGAACATTTGGCTTGCCTCAGCCACAGTGACTCACCTGACATAAGACAAGTTCAAATAAACCAGCATGAGAGTGTGACAGCCCCTGCTAAAGTGACATACTCATTAAGGGCTCTGCTAGTGAGAGGACTCTAAAGAAACAGAAGGAAAAAAGAAACAGCCCTCTAAGAATACCTGGGGCAACTTAGTATAGGAAACTCAGTGACCGGAAGTCACCAGCAAGATAGCAGAGATCCTGAATGGTATGTACATGCTCAGACTGGAATTCTGTGCCCAGGTGTCAAGTGCAGGTGAAATACCTTTTAGGCTATTCTATAAAGGGAAGAGCACACCTCATCAGAACTTACTTTCATTAGTGAATTAAGATGGTCTTTTGCACTAAAAAAATGAGACAGTATGAATTAAAACCCTTTAAAATTTACTTGGAAGGATATCTTCCTTGAGCATAATAAATTACCATAAAATGTCTTACTTCTTATCGCCTCATTAGTAATATTGTACTTCTGTTTGAAATATGCCTTTTAAACATTGCCAATTGATTCAAACAAAAGACTTGAAAACACTGGAAGATGGAGAAGTCATTATGAGAGGCTCTTGCCAGGCAGTGTTCTAAGTCTACTTTGGCACTTAGCATGTGCCTACCCAGTGAGAACCTAAAGGTCATCTCATCTTCCCAACCCACTGTGTTTTCCAAATCTTTTCATTCCTTCAAGCCAGGGTTTAACGGGTCTTGAGTCCAGCCACGCTATCTGTTGTTGCTGAGTTTGTTATATTAATTTATTTTTAGAGTTTTGTAGCTCGTGTTGTCTCAGCTTGACTCTGTCACCCACTCATGTTAAATGTCTTAAATGGGAGGCATACAGGGTAATGATAATATTCTTTCCTTTTTAGAGTAGAGGTTCTGATGGAAAATGGGTATTTGCATTTTGAAACTGAAATACAACTATGCGGGCATGGAGGATGGGCAGGAGGTGAGCACATGACCACGGAAGCCTTGGGAAATGAGTTAGAGGAACATTGCTACGTAGCAGCTCCAGCATGCTTCTCATCCCAAGCTAGTTCTTCTGCTGTTCCTGTGCTCACAAGTTGTGTTGAGCCGTTGCATCCCCTCTAAAAAGTGACTCTGTCCTCACTGTATCTGAATGAGGCTCCTTCATGGGCAACAGAGAAACTTGCACCTCCATCATGGCAGATCAAGACTCAAGGAGAACCAGATCTCTCTTTTAATGAATTTGTGGCAACTTCTTTGGTGTCACCTGTGTGGGATACTTTGCATGGTCCTCAGAAAACACCTCTGTACTAGTCAGTTTTCCATTGGTATGACAAAACACCTTCACTCAACAACTTAAAGAGGGCAAGTTTTACTGGGATTCATGGTTTCAGAACCTATGCTCGGTTGGGTCTGTGGTGAATCAGGACAGCATGGCAGAAACTACATTACAGTACCTGGGAGCCAGAGAAACATGAAGAGGCCAGGCATCCAGTAGCTTTCAAGGGTATACCTTACCTTCCTCCCACTCTGCCTAACATTCTTGAGCCAAGCCCTCAAAACATGAGCCTCTGAGTTTCATCTCATATCCAAACTATGACAGCTACTTACATTTGATAGTTACAAATAAAACGCCAAACATTATAGGGTCTGTGAATCTCACATAATCTAGGCAAGAAACTAAGCACTGAGTAGCTAAAATAGGGTTTATTTTTCCCTCCTTCTCTGAAAACAGGGATGACTGGGACAGATAAAATTTAGTCCATCCAATGAATCCATTCGTGCAACAGGCTCAACCCTGGTATCAACAAGCTTCTCTTTGTCCTATGAAACCCTTAAAAACTGAAAACAAAACAGAACAAGACCGGCTCCAACAGATGACACTGTAAAATCAAAATGAATATTTAACTCAGTATCTACACTGTCTCTGTTAAGAAAACGTAGCTCAACTTGCTGAGTTATTGATCCATGTCAAAGATTATGTTGAAAGAGCAAATTGAATGATTTAATCTTAGCAAAGCTCATTCATCTAAAATGTACAACAATGCTTTGTAATTTCATTACAGCAAACATATTCCCTTTGATGTGGGCTGTGCGTATGTTTGAGTCTGTCTTGTGTGTTACAGAGTGTAGTTACTAAATATCAGGGGCCGTAGGCAGTTACAGGCCCAAAACAATCAGGGGAGGTGGAGGCATCTACAGGTGGGATCCATGCCCATTAGAAGTTGGTTGGATATTGTTTTGTGTGTGTGTGTGTGTGTGTGTGTGTGTGTGTGTGTGTGTGTGTGTGTAAAGACTTCCTTGAAAGCCCATATTCTTTAGATACCCATTTTCTCTGACAGGCATTCTTCTCTGACCTGAGCCAGGCTAAAAAGAGCAGCAGCCCCAAATTGTTGTGGTTGTCCACCAAAGCCAAGGCTCTACAGATACAACATCTATAGGGTCATAGACTTGACTTGACTCTGAGATCAGACTAGCATGCAAAGGCCCTGGAGCTTCCTCTATTTCAGTCATGAGGAACTCAGTGACCTGAGCAAAGGGAAGGCATTATTGTGTCTCATCACCCTTTAAAGCAGAGGAATGAACCCCACTCATCAATCTCTGCCTATTGGGGTTTGGCCATTCTCATTCTCTACAGTATTGCCAGGCTTGGCCCTTCCCTGTCCTCTGGCTTATTGGTAATTGATCCATGCACTGAAAAAGATAAGCCTCACACTCACATATGAGACCTACCCCTCCACTTTGTGAGAAGACCATGTAGGATATGGTTCTGGTGCAGATGCTCAGCCAGGGAAGAGGGCGGCTCTGTGGACTCCCTCTGTCCCTTGCTGCCTCACCCCTAAAACTAGACCATCAATGTAGCTCAACTCCTCTGACCCAAGGTAAGGGTGCTGCCATGGAGGAGGTGGCTTTCTCAAGAAGAAGATTAGGGTAGAAGTGTTAGACAGGAACTTTGTTATAGTGGGCTATGTCCATGTTCCATGATCTAGAAGCTGCACAGCAATCCCAAGTGATCATGTAACCTCTCGAGACCACTAGTTTCTCATCTACAAAGAGCAATATGCATTGGCAGAAAGATAGCAACGTTACTGCAAACACCACCTGGGAAAGGTGTTTCCCGACACCTTGGGAAACAACAAACAGAAACTCAGCATAGATTAAAAGTGTACCAATAGTTTGTGTGCATAAGTCTGCTGGCAACAGTAAATGCACAGATCAGGGGCAGGGTGTGGGGCAGTATTGATGCAGGCAGCTTGTTTGGAGGACAGGCCCTAAAACTAACATAGGTAGTACTAGAAGAGACCAGAGAAGTGTCCTATATGCTTAACATGACAAGCACTGGACTCACAGACTTGACTACAAAGTCCAAGCTCAGAGCCCTCAGAGTCATGTGGCCTAGTCTAAGCCTTAATTTCCTGTTCATGAAGTGAGGCTAATGAAAGCCACACCATAGGACTGTCAGGGGAATAAAGGTCATGCTTATCAGTGCCTTGGCATGCACCAGTACACAAAGGAATCATATTATTAATTTAAATCCAAACTATATTCATACTATGGAAATCTATAAGTACTGAATCCCCGGGAGAAGTATGAACAGGTCAGGATCCAAACATTTACAGGCAACAAGAACATTGCAGTTCTTGGCTGTCTGCCTCCTCTCCCTTCATCTTCCCCTCCCTGGTCTTCTCTCTGGCCATCTAGCATCCTGTTCTTTCTCTCCTATCTATGTGTCTATCACCATCATGTAGATCCCTGTAGGATCTTCTCTCAGACTCTGTTCCAACACCAGCATCTCTCTTTTTCTATATTCTCATTTCCAGAACCCTGGAGGGCTCTCTTCTCTTCATTTCTTTACAATAAAAATATAGGAGTTGTTGGTGTGGCACAGTGGTGGAGTACCTGTCCAACATATACAAGGACTTTTATTCATCCTTAGGTACCATAAAAATAAAAAGATGATAGATAGATAGATAGATAGATAGATAGATAGATAGATAGATAGATACATAGATACATAGATAGATAGATAGATAGATACATAGATACATAGATACATAGATAGATACATAGATAGATAGATAGATAGATAGATAGATAGATACATAGATAGATACATAGATAGATACATAGATAGATA
>NW_021620771.1:507911-521599 GCF_004785775.1 Grammomys surdaster | reverse complement strand
ATACATAGATAGATACATAGATAGATACATAGATAGATACATAGATACATAGATAGATACATAGATAGATACATAGATAGATACATAGATAGATACATAGATAGATACATAGATAGATACATAGATAGATAGACAGACAAGATGCAAAGATGCAAATTCTTTTGGGCAGAGGGTGTAATGACCACTACAGGACACCCTCTCCAACAGAGGTGTCTCTCTATGGCTGGTTGCCATTCCTGTATCCCCTTGCCCATTAACCAGACCTCCCCTGCCCCCACCCTCATCTACCTGCCCTGGCCAGGACATAGGGATAACATTTCCCTCTAGTCTATGAGGCGGCTGAGACTGTGACTAGAGGGCTCAGAGGAAAGCAAGCAAGGCTGTATGCTCAGCACACTCTAGAAAGAGAAACCTCTATTGTGACCATCAAGTTCTAACCAGTCCTTAACTGGGCATCTGTCTCATAAGAAGGTAAGGCCTTGAGAGCAGCTCAAACCACAGACACACTAGGAGCAGCTGTTGACATGAACACTGATTTGTTCACTGCTCCCTGAGAACATGGTCAAGGCAAGTGCTTAGAATGGAAGCCAGACTATATCCAGGAAACAACTGGTAGCCTGTCACCTCCATCAGCCCACAGGCATTTGTGGACACTCCTCTCATTAAGGCCAGAGTTTTCAATGCTGCCAGGAGTCAGCCTAGTTCTTAAGGAGTGAGCTGGAAACCAACCAGACCAAGATCATAGATGCAAGGGAAGCAAAGTACTGCTGGGGTCATAAATAGGGCTTGTGCTAGTGTCCTGGTTAGTTGTGACCAAAAAAATGGTTTCAGTCCCTAAAACAGATTCCCTTGCATTCCAGAGGCTCAAAGTCTGAGATCGGGACTAGTCAGCAATGGATAGTTTTGATGCTGAGGTTTTCTTTCCTTGGCTTTTCTCTGCATCCTACCATGGTCTGTCTTCCCATTCCCCCGACTTTGTCTCATCTTCTCGTTAGAGACCTCACATTACATTAGAGCCAACCCTATCAACCTCATTGCAAATTAACTTCCTTTTAAAACCCTTTCCCCAGATACTGCCACATCCTGAGTGTCTGAGTCCAATGTGTGAATCTGGGGAGACAGAACTCACCCGCAGAGCCACGCATGGTCATGCACGAGTGAGCTGCAGGGGCTTGGCCAGGCTCTGTTACAAGAGAAGAATGGGGGAGTGGAGGGAGAAATAGAGGAGGTACAACAGGCCAGAAGGATGGGCCCCATCATGCTGTGGGATCCCTTGTCCTAGCTGAAGTCTGTCTGCCACACATTCACACAGCAAATAATTTGGACTATAACCAATAAGGTGTCAGTGACAAAACCAGAGGGCTCGAGTGACAGGAAACTTGAAAGATGGCTGAGATGGTGACACTTGAATTTACTGCTTGGCAAGACATAATGGATGACCTACCGTTTTGTTGGGCTCTAAGTATGGGCTGGCCCAGGAGAAATGAGTCACTGATCCTGAAAGTCCAAGGCTTCTGCTGCAGTCTGGCTCCCTGAGGAAGTCTGCCCAGGACTCATCTCTTGAAGACTTTCACCCCAGCTAAGAAGCAGATAATCTGAGAAAGGGGGCATTCAGTTCTTTGAGTCACTTGGAGCCTAATAGTAATGAACTCTCTGGGGGGTAAATGACAAAAAGGAATGAAGACACAGTGCTTCTGAGAGCTACAGCTTAAAGACAAGGTTCTTCGCATGCCTCACCAAGTCACTTTATCCTCCTGTCTTCCATGAGAGCAGGGGTTAGCTTTGCTTCCACTGGACTTTCAGAGTCCACAACTGTGCCTGGTATTTGGGAGACCAGCAGGAAATGCTTACAACATAAATAAACCAAAACATAGAAAGGTACTCAAGGCAAGCATTGATTCTTCCATATTCTAGATATAACAGAGGCAAACTACAGTCTCAGGGCAGTGTGGTCTATACCTAACTCTGGCTACAATCAGCAAAGGAATCTATACCCTTGAGTCTTAACCCAAGATAAATTTACACATGATTACTAGGGGGCAGCCATTCACAAAGATCAGAAATGGCTGTAAATCTCTGTGCCCTCATCAGTGGGCCATCAAGAGCTTAGTAAAAAGGGGAGAATGTTTTTCACCCATGGTGAGTATTTGAGGAGACATACTAAGAATAAAAAGTCAAAAATTTCCAGGTCTTCCGGCTCCAAAGACCTTCTGAAGAACCAGCTCTCAGATGTAAACATAAAGCTGGTATTCCTGCCTGCTACACACACACACACACACACACACACACACACCTGAAAATCCTTCAGAGCAGTTACATCCGCTCTGGCATTTGAGTGCCAGGAAATCAGGAGCAGCTGGCGGTGGGGGACAGAGTGGGGAGGACATTCCTTTCAGATAAGGAATGAGCCAATTAGGAAAATTATAAAAGCTTTCAAAGCAGGCCCAGGCTGGGTCTGTCTCTCTGTCTCTTTTTCACTGGGACAGTATTCATCAACAGTTTTAACATTCACCAGAAGCAGGTTGAGACAGTTACCATGTCAACTTTTCTCACAGGCGATAACTAAGAATTCTAAGAACCTCTGGGGACAAGTGATGACAGACCTCTATTTCCCCAGCTGCTTGCTAGAGTCCCAACCTGGGGATGCCACAGAGGAGGGGCCACATCGCTTCATTTCTTATACCCACAACAACAAATGGAAATTTGGAGGACTCTCTTTATAAAAACGAATTCCCACATGGGGCAGGGATCTTTTTGCATAGGTAGTCCCCTACTTGCAATGGTTTGAGTCAGGATTCATAATGTAATTTTTAAAGGATTTATTTTTTTAATTATGTGCACATGCGTGAAAGGAATATCTGCATGTGAGTGAAGGTTCATGTAAACTAGATGTCTGATCCCCTGGAGCTAGAAACAGAGGATTGTGGGGTGCTCAACACCTCTGACCCCTGCAAAGTCAGCATCCTTAACTCCCAGCTATCTCTCTGGCCCTGAATTCTTTAACTTGATGATACAGAAACAATCTGTAGCTAGAAAAAAAAACCCTTCAAACTTTTTAATTTCAATCTTTTCTAGGTTAGTGAAATCTGGCCCAATCCATGCTCAAGATGCTGGGTGATATCAGCATGTGACCGTTTGCTGCCACTCCAAGACCAGAAAGAGAAACAGCCAACAGTACGTGGAGAGTGGGGAGTAGCGGTTTGGTCAGCTAGGTGTATCTGATGCATTTCGACTGAGATAGTCAATGTCAGATGTCAATGACTTCAGCGGCAAAAGCCCACATGCTGGAGAACACCTAGATAATGTAAGCATGTCTCCCAACCCGGCTACACGTAGAATCACGTGTACAGTTTATCTAGCTCTATGCAGTTCCTTGTCACAACACATGGGACTTTGTAGTTTGGAAGCTTGGAAGCAGGTCCTGGAGACTGGACATCAGCCTGAGACCAAGTCTTTAGGAACTTCTGATATGGAGACTCAGGGACCGTAGAGGAAGAACCTTTGAGTTCCTCCAAAGTCAGGAAGAGAAGGAAGCTTTGTTTTGTTCCCTTCAGTTAACTCTTTCAACCTGATCCTCATAGATGTGTGAAGGAATATTTCCCCACTTAACGTTTAACCAGTCAGGACTGAAAGCTAGTCTGAGGGCTTGTGAGCTTACCAGTGTACAGCAGTTTGAAGGGGCAGACAGGATAAACCAGGAATACCTGATTCCCAAGTCTATCCTTGAAAGGAGGTACCATAAAAATCTCACCCTACTTGGGCTTGTGGTTCCTGGTAAGTGGTCTCCTAAGCTGGCGCAGGGATTCATGTGCCTTAGTCACAAGGCTCTCTCTACTGTGTCATCAATGCCTCCAGTGTCCTTGTGTTACCTTAGAGTTGGGTACAGAAATCAGCCCTGGCATACTCTGTTCCACAGTGGTGTCTGGACAAAGGCTCCATGGGCAAATGTGAGACACAAGGTGGAGAAGTGAAGGGCTGAGCTGGAGACCTCCCCTATAGAAGTGGACAGACGAGCCATTTCCCCAGGATGAACTCTGGTTTTGTGACCTTGGTAATATTAGACACCAGTGACATCACCATGCCTCACCAATATGCCAAAAACTATAAAATCTCAGGAAATATGAGCCAATTTCAAGTTGAGGTGGCATAGGAGGAGGAATTCCCAGTAAGAAGACAGACTATGAAAAGACACTGGGAAGGACCCAGTAGAAGAAACAAGGTGAAGAGCCCAGGACAGGACCTAACAGCATAGGAGGGGCGATTCCCAGATGTATTCAGCACCACCTCACTAGCTCACATGACCTCAAGTGGGGAGCTTCTCACTGGGTGTATTATTAAGCAATACTATGTGGCTTTGAGGCAAGCAGCCCTATTTCTTTCTCTTTTTTTTTCAGATAGAAACTACCACATCATCTGGCCAATTTCTTCCTGCTGTTAAATTTTCCTTTCCGATATCTCAGGCAGCTGCCTATTCTTTTCCTGAATGCTTTCAGGGGTGGAAAACTTGTGTTCTCTCTATATGATCTATTTCTGAGCCGCCCATCACTGAACTAACATGTAACCTATATAGGTCAATTCTCCATCAACAATAACTCAGGCTCAGCTTAATCCCTCCCCATCAGATCCTCTAGAAATGTATCTTCTTGCCTGGGTCCTCAGCTGTTCAACATAGGCCCTGGGCACTGCATCCCCTACAATGGGTTTCTCATGTATGTCCACCGCGGGGAGCTGCGGTGGAGATGAAAACACGCTGCAGTTAAATGCTGCCATGTGTATCAGTCGTTTCCCCTATAACAACCTCAGGACCTTGACTATTACTCTTACTTTTCTGTCTCTGGTTTAGTGGCTGCAGCTCGGGATTACACAATATTTTAGCCACACGGATCATAAGAGTAAATTCAATATTCCTTTGTTTGCTTTTCCATATGCTCCTCTTCAAACTGATCGTCCTTATCATAAATTTGGGCAACAGGGCTTAGAAGCCTAAACGTAGGGCTCAAGTGTTCTCCTTAGCAACCCAGTCTGCTGTGTTCATACTGAGGTGACCCGAGGTTTTAGTAACTTGAACAAGCCCGGAGACCAAAGACTTGAGGCTCCCTCCCTCTTTGACATGATCTGGTTTCAGCTCTATATTTTATAGATAATGAAACTAATGCAAAGATACTTTCTGGCTTCCAAAGCTGGTATTCTGGCATAAATAACCATCATCATACTTGCTCTGTACCCAACACTGGCCACACACAGTAGGTCTTCAGTGGACATCTTTATTAATCAAGTCCACAATCTCACTTGACAACCTCATGGGACACATCAGCTGCCTGGGGAAAGTGCTGTGTTGGAACTCAGTCTGCCACTCTACAGCCGGCCCCTTCTATGCTGCTTCCTTATCTGTAGGACATTCTAGAAAGCAGCACTCTGGATAGCGGGAGGGAGCACTTTGAAATCAATCTGAGAAGTTCTACACAGAAGTCAGACACCTTGACTTACATGTAAATCACATCAGTAAGAAGAAGCCTAGTAAGACCTAAATATCTGCACAGAGATGATGCTAAGCATCTCCTCCCAGTGACTCACTCCCTGGTTCTATCCTCCACTGACTCATCCTGCAGGGACATCTCATTCTCTGACAGGCAGAAGGGCTCCATCAGCTTGCTATGACCAGACTCTGCTTGGTTCTTGATGGACGGTGGTCCTGAGGGGGAACAAGAAACAGTACTTCTATCCTGGTGTCTTCCTTATCCAGCCCAGGTCCCCTGACTTCTGCAGACACCAGAAAAGAAGAGAGATTCCTCGGGCTATGTGGTAAAACTGAAAGGCATGCCTGTGTTCTAGCAATACCTGATCAGAGGGCAGCAAGTGGATCTACCTGACCCAGATAACAGCAGAGAACCAAGCCTGGGGTGCTAAAGAATAAGTTGCTGTCTTTCTTCTGTCAGATAAAGACAAACTAGAAGGTTTAGTCCATGCAGGACAGAGCAGGGAATATGGCAGAGGCCAGCTCTTGGGCAGTCCACACAGGACAGAGCAGGGAACATGGGAGAGGCCAGCTCTTGGCCAGTGTAGTAGCAGTAGACACGATCATTTGGAGATTAGACAAAGGCAGGAAGTTGAGAGCTCTCTCAGAGTGAAGGCTAGAGTCGATTGCTTGTGGAATAAGCACTCTTCCTAGTGGCCCGCCCACTCATGCTCACTGATGTCACTCCTCAGAGACTCTGACTGTCTCCGACTCCGTTATCCTCTCTCTCACTTCAGTCACATCGGTCCCTTCTCTGGACATCCTTGTCGCTGAAGCTCTTCCAAGGTGTGGGTTTAGGTCTATAGCCAATATTACAGAAGGCAATCCAATAATTCCAATCAGTGTCTCTGATTCAGCAACTCCGAACCAAGTGTTTCATAAGGCAGTAGGCTAGATAACCTCAAAGATGTCTAAACCTTGGTCTGTGGGACATTGTGGTGCGTGCCTGTAGCCACAACTACTTGGGAGCTAAGCTAAGGAGTATGAAGCCATCCTGGGCACTAAATTAGAAGTAACTGTCAGGGTAGGTCAGGGTCAGGGTTAAGGTATATCATGTTCACACCACTGTAAAGTCATACCCCTCCTCTCATGCTGAGGACTGTTTACGTTAGGCTGTTCTTCCTACAGAAGACCTCTGCTTTCTCATTTTCTTCTAAGGTCCCAAAGGGCTCACTGCTAGGACTCCTGCTAAGACCTTGATCCTGATTTCCTCACAGGCATCCATTTTGCTGAGACCTGTGCCCTGAAGAAATCTATACAATATACTCAGGGATTATCAAAGAAGGCATTTTTCAGGGGCAGAGATGTGAACAGGCTTTTATCAACCAACCCCAGAGGGGACTAGAGGCCAGATCTTCGTGTCTACCATTGAAACGCCAGACTTCCTGTTCTACAAGACACACGCTTCCATCCCAAGTCATCTTTTAGAGTAGAAGTTCTCAACCTGTGTGTGGGTCAAGACCCCTTGTGGGGTTGATTATCAGATAGCGTGATATTTACATTATGTTTTATATTTACACATATTTACATTATGTTTTATAAAAGAGGCAAAATTCCAGTTATAAAGTAGCAAGAAAATACTGCGTGGCTGGGGGTCACCAGCACATGAGGAACTGTATTAAAGGGTCACGGTGTTGGAAAAGTGAGAACCACTGCTCTAGAGCCATCTGTGCATCCCTAGGTCTGTAGAGCATGGCCTTATGCTTACCACTGTCTCTGAGCTACGTTTACATCATATATAGTAGGGGTTTATACATTCTATAGGTCTGTTTCAGAAAAAAACAGTTGCCAGCCTATGTCCAGAGAGACTCTAATCCCTTTCTCGATAGCAACTGGCTCTCAGCAGCTTCCTGCCATTTCTTCTAAGCTGTTGATACTGATGACCACAAAACTGTAGTCCAACTGATATTCTTGCCAGTTTCATGTAGCAAGCAACGTTTCTTTAAGGAGAGCCTGGGAATCCAGGCCTGAGACAGTGTTTATGAATGGGAGAATGTTTTCCTCATGACACTTTTCCTTTGAGAAGCTGTTTTCCTGGTTACCCCTTTCAGAACCTGCAGCTCAAGGAGACACTCAAGCCATCCTTGACTTCCACACCTCTCTCATGTGCCTCAGTTTCAGGGGAAGTATCTAGAAGAATGCCAGGAAGGACCAGAAATAATGACAGGGAAAGACAAGAAGGAAAGCTTACAATCTTTCTTCGAGACAAACTCTAAGTGAGTTAGATTTGGTTTAATGTTTTAATTGTTAAAGTCCTTCTTCTGTTAAGAATGTGTGGGTGTCTGGTTGCGTTGGTTCCATATACAACCCCAGAAAGGAGTCGATAACGAGGGAGAACAACTGATTGACAGCAGATGGAGGCTCGTTGCAGGCCCTCCTGGCTGCTATACTCCAGAAACCTGTAAGTAGACTGTAATGCAGCGGGAGTTCTAAGCAAAGGTAAATCCTCACCAGTGAAAAAGCTCTCTGGATGCTGAGGCGGTTGCTAAGATGAATAGGTATTCTATGAGCTCAGTGGGATGGCCTGGATGTCAAGGAAAAGGCATGCAGCTTATCTGTGCCTAACAACGTCAGGGACATGACAGGTAAGGTGCCCTCGCCTGGTTCAATCATAACCTGGTATGGATAAATGATTCATCTCATAACAAACATCACTTAACTCTGAGACCATCGGGAGCTCACTCTGGACTGAACGAGTTAGGAATTGCATGAACACGTCAATACATGAAGGAGTAGGAACAAGTGATAGTAGCATCTCTACCAGGCGCCACCCTCCCGAGTGAGGGGGATTCCATCCTGGGATTTTGTGTCACGGCATGCTCGCAGTACCCAGAACACAATGCCTAGGATCTTTAAGGATGGAATCAAGAGGGAACCACGCCCCAGCTTCTGAGTACAAACGCAAGTAAATCACCTCCAGCCCCCTCGCCAGGTACTCCAAGACAAGAAAGAAAACAACTGCAGAAAGTTTCCAGCTTTGAACTCTAAACTCATTTCTCCCCTCACCTGCCTATACCCTTTCCCCAAGCAGCTGGAAGAATCCTTTAAAAATTGCTAAATCTTCCACAAATCTCATGCAGGCAACCACGGGTGGGCTGGTGTAAGTTCACCAGTGCAGCAATCACTGTAGAAGCAACTATTTCAATCCCTTCCTCTGGATCTTACAGCCTTTCTGTCCCTCACAGCCTTCCTGGCCCTCACAACGGTCTCTGAGCTCCCACCTGAGAAGCTACTGACAACCGATGGCTTCTGGAAGAAGCCAAGTCAGTTCTTTATGGGTGTGGCCAGTGGTGACGTAGAGTGACCACATCCCAGAGGGTGGCCACATACCTATTAGCATACAGGCAGCACCAAAAAGTGAACTGGAGTTGGGAGGGGGGAATCTGGGAAATAGAGGTGGGTCTGGGAGGAGTTAGGGAGATGGATGGGTGATAAGCATTATCAAAATGCATTGTATGAAACTCCCAAGTAATTAACTAAGATGTTACATTAAAATATGATTTTTAAAATATATATATAGTCATTGCTCCACTTCTCCACTTAAAATCCTCTAGTGATTACCCATTTTGTTAAAGGAAGAAACTGAAGTCCTTAAAATGGCCGGTAAGCCACATGATTACATCCATCTCCACCTCTCTGGCCGCAGCTTAGAGTATCTCCAACTTTGCTCACCTCATATCAGCCAGGTTAGCCCCCGACAGATCCCTAAGAGATCCCCACTCCGAGCATGCCCCCTGAGGCGTGCTCCCACTCCAAACTCTGCTCTAACCGTTTTACTTCTGCTTCAGGAGGTGACTCCTCAGGATTGTCCCTGCCCATTCAAAACGTCAAGCCCGAATCCCCCTCTGCCCCGACAATCCCTACCCCACTTGCTTTCCACGTTTTACTCCATAACCTTTGTCACCTTCTAGCTCAGCTATAAGCTCGCTTGTCTGTGTCCCATCTCCCCCCACTAGAAGGCAAGTTTCAGGAAAGCAAGGATCTGTGTCATTTTGTTGACAGCTGAGCCACTGGGATTTAGAACAATGTCCAGCATACAGCCAGAACTCAATAAATAAAATCCCTCCTCCTTTGCTAGGAGACCAACTCTTTGCTCTTGAAACTGATAAGCAATGGGGAGGCATTTGTCCTGCATTGTCTGTCAAACGACAGGTGAGTTCTTCACAGCAAACTCAGTTATTAAACGTGAGAGGAGTAAGAGACTCAAAATGCACTAAGGAAACAGCAGGCCTGGGTGACAGTCCTCTGCAGATACAGGCAGGGAGGGAAGAGTACTAGACACTACCTTCTACATACAGTATACTGTAAACATACATATACATGCAATCCTGGAGTCCACCATGGTGGAAGAGTGCTCGCTAGTAGAACACACCCCTAGCCACAGCACCCTAAACCATCCCTCAGAACACAAGAGCCTGAACCTATTTTCTGCTGGCAGAAAACACAAAGTAACAAACTAAAGAACAAAATGAAGAAGCAACCAACCAAATCAAAATGTGGACAATTCTAACCAATTGCTTCAACAAACAAATGAAACTCCCAGTAGGAGGTGGGAAAGGTTACAGATGGGGGGGGGATCTCAAGGCAAACAACCAGACATTGCATGCATACTTTCTTGGGGTCCCGAGCTAAATCAGCTATCAAAACATGTTTGAGAGTAGGGGTGTACCTCAATGAAAATATGTGTGATGTGTGTACACGTATGAGCATGCACACATGTGTAAAGACAGAGGGGAGAGCAGTAAGGAGAAAGGGAGGGAGGGAGGGAGGGAGGGAGGGAGGGAGGGAGGGAGGAAGGGAGGGAGGAAGGGAGGGAGGAAGGGAGGGAGGGAGGGGAGGGGAATCTAAACTCTTCATAGAAATTTAAACACAGCCCCAACTCCTGCGGACATTCCCTGGGAAGCTCTGGCCACACTGGACAGAGAAGGGGGTCTACCCACAGTCCCCTCCTCTTATCCAAATCTCACTCCCAGCTCTGAAGCAGGCAGTCACCTGCTGTAGTTCCTGCCTCCTCCCTGCCCCCATGTCCCCCATCTCCAGCAGAGCACACAGGTCCTTTTCAATCTTCCTCCCAGCTCCAGACTCCAGCAGGCATTCCCTGGGTCCCAGCCAGCCAAGCCTTCCAGAGAAGCAAGTAGACCATAGAGCAGGTAGGCCAGCAAGGCAGGTGGGCTCAGGTCTCCACTCTCCCTCCACTCCTCCAAATCCAGTCCCTCAGTCTCATCCGCAGTTCTGTGGTAGAATTTATGTTTTAGGCTCTCCTCATGCTCTGCCTCCATTTCCAAGGGACTCATCAGATCCTGGTGGAGCATCCTGCTTTCCTCTCTCCTGTGGATCCACTCAGACCCCAAGACCATCACCATTAATAAGTATCAGCTACCAACACCTAGAAACACATTTTACCCAGAAACCCAAGTGGTTAAACCTGGTAGGGTCCCAGAAGAGTTCCCTAGATGGCAACACCCAACCACAAAACCCTCCTAAGATCAGAGACAGCAACCGATACCAAGGAACAAAACACACCCAACAAAGACAATGCCAGGCATCAGCACCTAGAATTACAATTATCCCAAGTCAATATGCCTACCTAGATGGCAGCATAAAATCACAGTCATTAACAGCAGTATCTACTAGAACCCAGCAACACTGCTACACTAGGCCATGAGAGGTGCAAGTTAGTTGAAGCACAAAGCAAATACCCTAAAATAGGCTTTATGAAGATGATAGAGGTCCTTACAGAGCAAATTAATAAATCCCTTAAGGAAATAAGCAAAGATACAAACAACAGAAGGAAATTAAGAAAATACTTCTAGACCTGAAGGGGGAAATAAAATCAATAAAGAAAATCCAAACTGAGGGAAATCTGGAATTGAAAAATTTGGAACTGGAAAGGAGCCACAGGGCCAAGTCTCACCAATAGAATACAAGATACTGAAGAGGGAATATCAGGCCTTAAAGACATTATAGAAAAAAATAGATATATTGGTTGAAGAAAATGTTAAATCTTAAAAAAAAAATCCTAGCACAAAACATGTAAGAAATCTGAAATGCTATGCAAAGACCAAATCTGCAAAATAATAGAAATGGAGAAAGGAGAAGAAACCCAAGTCAAAGGCACAAAAATTTCAACAAAATCATAAGGGAAAATTTCTCTAACCTAAAGAAGGAGACGCCTATTAAGGTACAAGAAGCATAGAGAACCCCAAATAGGCTGGACCAGAAAAGAAATTTCCCACAGCACACATAATAATCAAAACACTAAATACAGAACAAAAAAGAATATTAAAACTGCAAGGGGAGAAGACCAAGTAACATATAAAGAGAGACCTATTAGAATAACACCCAACTTCTCAGTGAGACTATAAAAGCCAGATGTTCTACAAACTCTAAGAGACCATAGATGCCAGCCCACATTACTCTATCCAGAGAGACTTTCAATTATAATAAGTGGAGGGAGAAGAACATTTCATGGTAAAACAAAATTTAAGCACTACCTATTTATAAATCCAGCCCTACATAAGTAAGGTCCTAGAAGGAAAACTTCAACCTGAGGAAGTTAACCACAGCCAAGAAAAATCCCAAGCTTATGAATCAGACAAGGGGAAACAGACACAGGCACAGACCCTGACCCAGACACACACACACACAAACAGAGGGGGCATAAAAGAGAATAATAATAACAAGAATCAACAAACACTGCCTATCTTTAATTCTCAATATCAATGGTCTCAACTCCCCAATAAAGACACAGACTAAAAGAATAGATGTGAGAACAGGATACATCATCCTTCTGTTGCATCCAAGAAACATGCCTTAACTTCAAGGACAGACATCACCTCTGGAAAAAGGATAAATACAAAATATTCCAAGCAAATGAACCTAAGAAGCAAACTGATATAGGTATTTTATTATCTAAAGAATTAACTTCAAACCAAACTAATCAAAAGAAATGGAGAAGGACATTACACATACATCAAAGGAAAAATTCCCAAGAACATTTTTCAATGTTTTTATTTTTTTTATTATGTGCATTATGTGAATGTGCTTTGGCCTACATCAATGTCTATGTGAGATCCACTAGAACTTAAGTTACAGACACTTGGGAGCTATCATATGGGTGCAGTAGATGGGAACGAATACAGAGACCCACAGCCAGAGAATATACAGAGAATGAAAGACCATGGTCCCCATCAAATCCCTCCCTCAGGCCTCAGGGAACCCTAAAGAAGGAGACAGAAATAGTCTAGGAGCCAGAGGGGGTGGAGGACAAGGAAACCAGGCCTTCTAAAATCAGCAGGATCTATGCATGCAGGAGCACACAGACAGAGCAGTACGCACGGGGTCTGGATGGGTCTGCATCAGATGGGGTCCAAGAGCTGGAGGAGAAGTGGACACACCCCATCCCTAACCCAGAAGCCATCTCCAACTGATATCCATTGATAAGAGTTAGTGTTTGCCAAGGTGCTCCCATCGGGAAGCAAACTACTCTTAAGGGCAGGCTGCCTGCCTAACAGTCGCTGCCCAACAGAAACGTACTCACAGAATCTTCGGAGGTTCCTTGTCTCACCATGTTGTATAAGGGAGTTTTTAAATTTTTTTCTCCCTGTTTCCAAGCCTCCAGGTCCTTTGTGTATATATTATGGCATCCAGTATTGTGCTTTTATGAGATTCCTGAGTATTCAAACGAGAAGTTTTCTGTGTCTAAATCTGTTTCTTGTGCCTTTTCTTGGGCTATTTCCTTCTGTTTGTTTTGTCATGTTCCGGTGTGTTTGTTTTTGTTTTATCTTATTATATTTTATTTTATTATTATCCCTTAGAAACCTGTTTATTTTCTAATGAGACAGAAAGGGACTGGACCTGGATTAAGGGGGAGGCGGGTAAGGAGGAACTGGGAATTGTAGAGGGAGGAAAAACCATACTCAGGATACATTATATGAGAAAAATATATTTTCAAAAAAATTAGACATGCCTAAGTATCAAATGTTATTAAAAATCTGGACTGTGATTGTTGTCTAGAATAATACATATATTTTTAAAAATACTATCTGTTACAATACATACTAATGTACTTACAGGTGAAATTATTTAATGGCTGAATTTGGCTTTCAAATATTCAATGTTAGAATGAGAGAGAGAGAGAGAGAGAGAGAGAGAGAGAGAGAGAGAGAGAGAG
>NW_021620771.1:494332-507901 GCF_004785775.1 Grammomys surdaster | reverse complement strand
GAGAGAGAGAGAGAGAGAGAGAGAGAGAGAGAGAGAGAGAGAGAGAGAGAGAGAGAGAGAGAGAGAGAGAACCAGACCTGGAGGAGGGAAATGCTTAAAACTGAATTGGCAAGCGTTGCTAATTGCTGGAGCTGGGAGGCAGAGACCAGGAGACTCCACCGGTGAATCTCCACTCTTTAATTATATTGGAAACTTTCCATTACAGAAACAGTTTGAAATGACTCCTACCCTATAGTGTAACTTAATGAAGTAAAAATCATATTCAAAATACACAGAAGAGGTTTTGGTGTCTATCATTTCTGGATGAGGTCTAATTCTAGCAGTAAAGGAGCCAGTTGCCTTATGAACATAGATAGGTCCCAAAGTATCTCTTCCTTGATTTAGAGAAGGCCCATCTGGTGTATGCCCACCCCACCCTGAGCACTCACTAGCTAATCTGATCTTAGAGGCTAAGCAGGGTCAGGCCTGGCTAATAATTAGATGGGAAAGAAACTCCCTCTGCTTTTCATCCCAAAGAAAGGCCACCTGCTCTCCTGTGTCTGGGAGTTTAACTGCCTGAGGGTGCCCAAGAGTTTGGCACTCTGTCACTCTGGGACCCCGGCTCCTCTTTTCCCATGTAAGGACACATCTTGCTCTCCTTTGTTTCCTTCCCCTCAGGCAATTCCTCTGCCACTATGGAGAAGTATTCCACATCTAAATAAATTGTGCAATAAATCTGCAAACTTACATGGAAGGTATTAAAAGCCATCCTTTGATGTCTGGTATTGAGTTTGCGAGAGTGTCAAGGTAACTTTCATTGAATTCCAGGCCCTTAAAAGGCAGGTGTTATTGCCCCTGCTTCCAGATGAGGAAACAAAGTAGCAAGTCACTGGGAGAATCCCACCGACAGCTGATGTGCTCTGCCAAGCGCTGGTCTAGCACAAAGCCACGGCCCTTTATCTCAGTTTTGCAGTACAACTGCAAAGGACGACAACTGTCCGTCACCCCACTTTGCTGGGAAACTGAGGCACGCACCTAATCCAGTAGGGACGACAGGCCTTGTGACAAGGACAATGTGCTCAGGAAGAGAGGAAAGGAGTCCTACTCTTGGCAGAAGACACCTGGCACATAATGGTCATTTCCCAGTGCCTGCTTGCCAATGCTGTGCCACACATCTCAGAGATCATTCAGGGATGACGAAAGGGTCTGGCTTACCTGAGCCAGTGGGTATATTCCTGTTGTTCCTATGTTGTTATTAATAGTATCTCAAACGAGAAAGATGATGCACTGAGGAATCACCCTAAACCCAAGCTCTGATGGGCTAAGATCAGCACTTAACAGCCAACTCACCTATACCAGATGAATTTTAAAAAAAAATCTTTCTGTTTCAGCCACAGGAGAAGCGGGCTGAGGAGAGGAATCGGGGTCTGGCGTGCGATGTTCGGCGAGATATCACTGAGCTAGGAGGGACAGCCAGGTAACAATTTCAAGATGCCAGGACGATCCAGTACAAATTCAGGCTCTACTCGTTACATATCCTTCAGTGGTGTAGAGTCAGCTCTCTCCTCCTTAAAAAACTTCCAATCCTGTATCAGTTCTGGAATGGACACAGTTTCTGGTGTTGCCTTGGACCTTGTGGAGACTCAAACTGAAGTGAGTAGTGAGTACAGTATGGACAAGGCCATGGTTGAATTTGCTAAAATGGATCGGGAACTAAACAATTATGTTAAGGCTGTCCAGTCTACAATAAATCATGTAAAAGAAGAACGTCCAGAGAAAGTACCAGATTTAAAGTTACTGGTGGAGAAGAAATTTTTGGCTTTACAGGATAGGAACTCTGACTCCGACTTTAAAGAGAATGAAAAGTTCGTGCAGTACAAGCAGCAGCTGAGGGAGCTGAAGAAGCAATATGGTATTCATGCAGACAGAGAGAATGATGGGACAGAAGGAGTTGACGAAGATATGATTGTGACCCAGAGCCAAACCAACTTCATCTGCCCCATAACACAGCTGGAAATGAAGAAGCCAGTGAAAAATAAAATGTGTGGCCACACATACGAAGAGGAAGCCATTGTTCGCATGATTGAATCCAAGCATAAGAGGAAGAAGGCCTGTTGCCCCAAGATTGGCTGTAGCCACACAGACATGAGAATGTCAGATCTCATTCCGGATGAAGCCCTGAGAAGGGCAATCGAGAGCCACAACAAGAAGAAAAAGCGCTACTCCGAGTAGGAACAAGTCACCTGCCCACAGGGATGTCAGCAGCCTACCTCCCAGACAGCCACCAGAGAGTGAGGGCAGACAGCAGTAGGCCTGGCTGAGCAGTGCTCTGTTTGCAGCGACCCTTGACCCTTGGAGGCTAATTGTAATGGAAAGCATTTTCTAAGTTATCCAATAAAAACACAAGTACATTATAAAAAAAAAAAAATCTTTCTGACAATAGACCTTTCTAGAAATGGATTGCTGACCAAGTAGCTGTCTTCAGCTTTCTTAGGAACCATGTGGAAGTCTGTGCCTGGCAGCTCTTTCCTATTGCCCTTTAAACCCCCAATGCAAACCCTTACCTGCCTATGCATGCCAGTCAGGCAGCATCTCTCTGTTCAGTGGATATGCATCCTAGGGGCTAGTGACGCACCAAAGTGTTTGTGCTCTCTGATATCACTCCTAAGCAAGAGAGTCCCGTACAAAACCCCACCACCGCCGCCTTCACCAGGGCGAGCTTTCCCTTCAGCAACACTCACCAAACATTTAACTTAGCCTGCCATGCCCCTTCACTTGGGTAACTGTCACCCACACTTCCCTTGGTCATGGTTACCCCGCCCTCTGTGTGAGCAGACTATCACACGACCTTTCACCTGCGTGTCCCACCATCCCATCCCTCACTAGGATGTCACCTCACTCTTCACAGCTCTCATGTTTCATCCTGCTCTCTCCTGGATAGATGCCAGTCTCTTAACTGGAACTGCCCCTGCCACTCACAGTCCATTACTTCCTGATGAATCTTCTCCCTGTCCACTCTGCCTTCACCGGCCCTGCCCAGTCCGTGAAATTCTTTCTCTTTCCGCCGTGCCCTCCCTCCCGACAAGGTTCACTAGTGCAACTCTACTCTGATTTCCTCTCCTCTTGTCAGGCTGTGCAATAATTATCTTTAGTCCTTTATTTGTGTCACATCCCTTCTCTGTGGCACTGATAAGCATGCTTCCCTGATCCTGTCACTGTCCCAATTATTGCTAGAGAGGAACAGCTATCTTTACATGGTTAGAGATTTTTTTAATGAAATAAAATAAGACAAAGAGGGATGATTTGGCTCTCTTCTTGGAGTCTTAAGCCAATTCCCTGCCTTCTCTGCAGATAGTTCTTTACCCTTTAAGTTAAACCGGTGGAATATCTGGACATTCATTTTTAATACTTGTATTCTGGGCTCTTAAGAAGAAAAAATAAACAAAATCATTAATGTTACTGTCATCAATACTAATATTAATTTTTACAGCTAAGATAATCCGGTCTTGATTCATTGCAACCATATGGTACTTATTGGACAAGCACATTACCACTTAATTAGAGGACCAAGAACTCCTGGTGACAAGAATCTGGAAATGCTCCTCAGAGCAAACATTACATGAGACAGGACCTCTGGCTCACAGCTAGAAGAGCTGAAATCACCACAACATTAAGCTTGGGTGGAGGTGAGAGTATCCCTTCGGCTATTCTATGAGCTCCAGAGTGGAGGCAGGCAGCACATTTACTCTTCAGTGCTGAAGTCCATCCCACATCTGCTTCAGATCGGCACTATTACATACAGAGATTCACATGCTATCAGTTAGGGCGCTGCTAAACACTACCACATGACGCCAGCATTTACACGGTGCAACACAACAACAGTCCTTTTCTTGCGTGCAATTAGAAGCATTATGGCCACCTGCAGGTTGGGCCATTGACTTCCCAATTCCCCTACACTATGACTTTCTCCCAGGCCCATCAAGTGCACACAGAACTCCCTCTCAGAGAACTCTCTCCTATGTGGTCTAAGGTTCTCACATACCTAGATATGTCCTGCTCATACCATTGTCTTCCTAAGAGCGCTAAGGGAAATTTGAAGTTGTCTTACTTAGGATGTTTACCTCACTTCTCTTTTCCTTCATATTAAATATCCACCACCTCTCTACTGCTCCCCACTGCATCTCCAGCACTTACAACCCAATGAGCATTTAGAAGACATCCACAGAGAAGTGGGAGGAGAGAGGGCGAAAGGACAAGGAATCTAAGTGATGCTCCTATGGTCACCTACTCAGAATGAGACAGAGGAGGGCCCCATTGTGGGATTTTTCCACTAGAGGAGCCTGCATACTTTCTTCCTTGGCCAGTCCTCACTTGCCCAGGCCAGACACTCTGGAGAGCACACGCTTGCTCAAGCAGTGGCACTGATGTGGTATCGCCTGTGCCTATCCCATTTGACATCTGGCTGGAATGGCTACTCATGAGAACAGAGGTCCCAGGCTTGGTTTCTCAGGCGCCAATGTTCTTGTTTCTAAAGTAAGTTCTGTTCCATCAGATCCACCTCTGACTTTGACCAGACAGGGGCAGAACTTAAGACTTTATCAGGTCATCCTACTCCCAGCAGCCTTTGGAGAAGAGGCCAACTAGTTTTCCAGATCCAGGCCAACTCACCCACTTGTGATACGCCAGGGAAAAGCTGTGTGATATAAACTTGACCCCTAAGGCCAAGGGCATCTCCCTCTGCCAGATAGGACTATCCAAGATCCAGAGAATATCCACCCTTTCTCCCTGTCTCTGAGCTGGAGCTACTGTCACTCTGGCTAGAAAGAGCCCACCAAACACTCCCTGGAAGCCCCCGAAGGCCTGTCAAGCTCTCCTGAACCAGAGGAGAGGCCTGGCAAACAGTGCCAGCTTTCTCTATGCCAGAATATCCATCTGCATCCAGGTCACCTGTGGTACCCCCAGACCACGGACAGTGCATCAAGTCCCTCACCCCCCTTTCCACTGGATATGGAAGGAGAGAAAGCCAAAAAGCAGGCAGAGTGGAACTCAAGTCTGACTCCATTATCTACAGCTAGTAGGCTTCTCAGACACACTTGGCACCCCTGGGGAGTAGGAGCCATGAGTCTTCTATCTCAACCCCCTAGCTCGCCGACCAGAACATGATGTCTTTAAGT
Organism: Grammomys surdaster; assembly: GCF_004785775.1. NCBI lineage: Eukaryota > Metazoa > Chordata > Mammalia > Rodentia > Muridae > Grammomys > Grammomys surdaster. The sequence continues at coordinate 502,748 of NW_021620771.1, read as the reverse complement.
GGTGACTCATGTTTGCAGTGAGAACTGACTAATTATTTTGATCTTCTTGAAGTCACTTGCCTCATTAGTGGATACTCTCCATCCTGGGCCAAGACCCAGCACTGAGGCAAGCTTGGCTTACTTAACGGAACACAGGGCGGGGCAGCCAGGCCTGTCCTCTCTATAAGTTGTGCTTCAGTTCTAAGCTCTCTTTCTAAAGTGGGTGTTTCTCCTGAGGGGTTTGTCCCCACATGAAGAAGATACTCCTTTCCAAAGGCCCTTTTTTTGAAACCGTGTTTAAAAGGGTGAGACTGAACAAAAATTCCAGCTCCAAAAATGCAAAGTCCCCTGAAAATGACTGAACCTTGCCCAGACAAAAGTCATGGCAGAACCAGAGACCTAGCTACCAATCACAGCTGGGCCTGGGCTTTCATTTCCTAAGCTTCTACTACATCCAAACAAAATGCTAAGTGTTTGACACAAAGGGACAAGAAAGCAAGCCTCAAATCTACAAAAGCCTGGGTGGGGGACTTCCCGCACCCTCCCTCTCAACTGCATTCTTCTGGGTCTCTCTCCCTGGTCCCACATCCATGAGACACCATGAGCAAGTGACTGTTTCCTCAACGCCCTTTCCCCAGTATACTGGGAAGCTGTCAACAGGTTAAGCTAGGAAGCAGTGCCTGGATCTCTATAGGCTCAGGCAAAGGCAAGGGAAAAAGAGAGCAGCTTGGACGAGACCTCAGAGCACAGGAGAGGGTGGTCCAAGCAGGAGTCTGATTCCTCCACATCCAGCAGGTTAGCAAATGCGTGGTGTGACTGAATTTGAACATCAGAATCACAGGCCCATTCTTCCACTTCTTGGTATTTTCACAAAAATCTGAGAAAATGGTCAATATGGAAAAAGTGTAGTGTGTCTACAAGCTCAGCATACTGTGTAGAAAGGCAGACAGAAAATACTTAGCATGAGGCCTCCCAGGAATCAGGAGCCTATCCTACGCAGCCAGCTGACTTGTAAAGAACAGGACCACAGCGCTTATGTCAAACTGGACATATAGCGGAGATACATTTTAGAGTCATATATGATCTCACTTAGTCAGCTCTGAAAAAAAAAAAGATGATTTGTGGAAATAAAAACAGAAAAAGGAAACTCACAGGACACTACCATGGGGCTTGCCCTTCATGGAGGAAAGCCTTGGCTTACATGTGTGTTAACAGCAGCTCAAAGGGATTGTGTTGCTGCCCTCACGGCCTCCATGGAAGTCATGAGTGGTTACTTTCCAAGGCAGCATCCAAACGCTTTAAGCACCAAAAACTTGAATTCCCACCAAGCTGGAGCAGACCAGAGTATTAAAGGCAGTTGCTGAGCTTCTAGGCACCCTTCTCTGAAACAATGGACATAGATCGTTGGAGTGTTGCCCCATCCTGACACAATCTCTGAAACAATGGACATAGATCATTGGAGTGTTGCCCCAACACACTCTGACACAACAAGGCCTTAGCTCTCTGTTCTCCCGGAAGCCTACAAACCACCTGGGGAACGCTTCCTGACTGGGCAAATCTACTTTTCTATTGATTCAGAGCCAAGAATTTCCTATTGGTTTAGAACCAATAAACTGACATGCTTTCCTACTACAATGAGTACTGCCTGGGGTTCTCCAGAGACCAGAGGGAAACATGTCCCTCCCTGTCCAATTTTAACACCGTAGTATAAAGAATCACTACTGTGCATTCTAAGTTCCGACAGGGCCACATCCTCCAGCAGGACTGAAGGGGGGCAGATAATAGTAGTTGACATAGACACCAACAGTGACACCAGAGATGTGAAGCAAAAGCCAGGTGAATTCAAAGGCTGTTAAACAGTGAATTCGTATGTGTTGTCTTTTGCCTGCTTCCTTAATTTATTCATAAGCCACTACAATACCAACAAACATTCTCTTTTCTTTTTTTGCTAATGGCCGCAGTTAAAGCTTGGGCTGAAAGGTCTGTATGGGGCTCTGCAAAAGACAGCCTTACAAGAACTCCAAGCTCCAGGAAAGCCAAGCAACTCAAGCCGTAAAAGAGATTAATCATCAGTTTACAGAAAAAAAAACGTGAGCTCTGCTTTACATATGAATCCCCAACCATCTTGTCATCTCTTCTCACTTATCCTTCAGACAGCTACCAAGCAAAGACTCCGAGTCGCAATCCTGATTGTTTTCCTGTTCTGAGTCACCTCTTCATCACCGCACTGGCACTCGGGATGGTTGGTATAGCACACAGGGCTCTGGATGACCTGACCTCTACCTTCCTGTAAGCTGGGTGTCCTTCCAGTCCCCTTTAATACACACACGCTCCCATTCAACCACAAAATTGCTTGCAGTGTCTGAGTTACTCTCCTATGGGAGATTTGTTTCCAATGCCATGAAGTAGCTTACACTTGACCTACCCCATAGATGGAACTATTATTCAGTTATATAGTATTTATATATTACAAATACCTGTTTATTTACAGTAAATTCAGGCAAAATCTTGGAGAAGACAGCACTGAGTAGGTTTTTTAGGTTTCAAAGCTTTCCCCTCCCCCCTCAAGAACAAGTAGCACCTACACTAGCTACATGCAGAGGCTGAAACTACAAAGACACAGGTAAAATCAGCAGACAGAATTTAAGGGAGCTGGAAAATAAGAGGTATAACAAAGAACAGAGAGAAAGGGAATTTCAAATCCTGCGCGGAACCAGCATCCTCATTGCTGGCTGACTCCTGAGCTACAGAGAAATCTACAACGTGGTGCTCTCCAAGCAACACAGCTGAAATTACAGAAGTCAGGGCTGGGAAGATGGCTCCGCTGGTAAAGGCCTTTGCCACTAAGCCTGACAACCCAAGCTTGGTCTTCTGAACACACAAAGTAGGGGGAGAGAACCAACTATCTCAGGCCATCCTCTCCCCTCCCCTCCTGGGTGTTAGCATTTGTGTGAACTAAGCACACACACACACACACACACACACACACACACAAGATAGATGGATGGATAGATAGATAGATAGATAGATAGATAGATAGATAATCATTTTTTAAAGATTTTTTTTAAAGCCTCCACCAACTATGAAGTACATATATTTGGGATTTTCAGCTCAGCGAAATTAGATGTCTTTCGAAGGAATAAAACAAAATTCATAAACTACTATGTATCACTGACACTGTCCATAATGTTATCCGAAATCATCAGACATGTAAAAAAGTAACATACACTCAAAAGGCTGAGCAATACAGAGCGAGCCTGAGGCAAGTCAGATGTAGACCAAGCGGAGAGGATTTGTCATCCACATCTTTGCAGAGGAAGCTGTGCCTGGGACCCCTGTCTTCTAAGTGGCTACTTCTTTTCCTTATTCATCACATCTCTGTATCAGCTCTCCCAGGAAACCCTCCCATCCCACCCCACTGCTGCTGATCACTCAGCAACTTCTTGTTTAAATACCTGTGACTGTGACGTGCCCACATCTCTCCAGTGTTCTTAAGGGCAGGGAGTAGATCGCTTTTGTTCATAACCAATATACAGCGCAGGGTTAATGGGAAATGTGGGTCAAAGGAAAGAAGGAATCATAACTGGTAATGGTATTTAAGCTTTGAGAATCCCTGACTTAGTTAGTGCCTGTGGACTGTTCTCACAGCTGAAAATGTATAGGTCCACACTGTGACAAGGCTGACGTAGACATTTAAGAGCAGAAATATGCTCACAGCCTCCTATTCTCAAAATCAGAAACCTACTCACCTCATCTATACACTAGTGGTCTCTTCTGTGTACTCCTGCTCCCGAGACGAATCCAACTCCTCCGTCACCAGCTGTGTATGCCCCACTGACCCTCCCACAGACTGGTCAGTGTAGACGACCTGTGCTACTCACCTTCTTAGGCACAGTGCTCTTAGCATTTCACAATACTAAGTCATTTAATTTTCCTAGCAACCCTGAGGAAGGCGTTCTTATAACTGTCATTTTGCACATGACAAAACCAAGACCAAGCCTGGTGCTGTAGCTCAGTGGTGTGGCACCTGCCTAACATGTATAAGGCCCTGGGTTTAATCTTCAGTACTGTCCCCAACACACACACACACACACACACACACACACACAGAGAGAGAGAATGGGGAGGGGAGGATGGAGGGAGGCAGGAGGGTTATTGGTATGATTATTTTCAAGATTAGTAACTGGTATAATCCTTTTCTCATCACACCAAGCCAAAGATAGATAGATAGATAGATAGATAGATAGATAGATAGATAGATAGATAGATAGATAGATAGATAGATAGACAGAGAGACAGATAGATAGATAGATAGATAGATAGATAGATAGATAGATAGATAGATAGATAGATAGATAGATAGATATGGAAAAGAGAAGGAGAAGTAAAAAGCAGAGCTTCTTATTTTCTTTTAACATAAGGATGTCATGTCTAATCTAAAGAGGCACTTTATATGGGAACACTGTGCCAAACTGCCAGTAAAAGCAGAAGCCATGTGAAGACTTGGTCCGCCACATAAAGCTAAGTGGAGCACTCACTGGCCACATCAAAGTGCGGACACCCCCTGCTCTTCAATGGGACAAGGAAAGGAAGGGGACAGACACCAAAGCACTGTTAAGTGTGCCACAGAGGCTCATCACTCAACAGTGCAAAATGTTCTGGTCTTGCAGCATGCCGACGTGACACATTTCCTAGAGATGCAGTATCTGAGAAATGACTGGAGGGTCTGCAGAGATGGCTCAGTGGTCCACAGCACAGGTTCTTCATCCAGAGCACAGAAGTTTGATTCCCAACATTCACAAGGGGTCTCACAAGGGCCTGTAACTCCAGATTCCTGAGATCTGACACCTTCTCCCTGCATGCACAGGCACCAGGAATGGGTGTGACACAGAGACATATATGCAAGAGAAACACCCACGCACATCAAACAACGAAGTCATAACAATAAATTTTAGAAATCCCTGGAGCACTTATGGTATTGGTGGGTAAAGGACATGTCCTTCAAATTTCATCCTGTCCTGGTTAGGGTCAGTTGATTGATTGGCTGAGACGTAATCTCATGAAGCACAGGCTGGTCTTTAAGCCTCCCCTCCCTCTCTCCTTTCCTCCCTCCTCCCTCCCTCCTTCCATCCTCCCTCTCCTCCCCTCTCCCTTAACCAAGGATAACTTTGAACCTCTAACCCTCCAGCTCCCACCCACTGAGAACTGGTACTCCAGGTATACACCATTATTGCAGATTTATAGGATGCTGGAGATGGAACTCTATAAACTGAGAAATCTCCCAGGACCCTGGCCCTGCTTTACCAAAAGTTGTTTCTTCACTAGCTGTGTATCCTCTGATTAGAGACCAAGTTATTCAGTTTTCTTGCTCTCTGAACTCTTATTCTGGTCCTCAAATTTTCTTTCCCCATCCTTCCTGACTCTAAGAGTCAATGACAAACTTAAATTTCACTTGTCAAAATAAAAGACAGGAGACCTGGAAGTCTTCCTGTGTGTAACTCACCCATCAGCAACAAAAAGTACAACATTCATCAGGCCTCTGTTTCTGTGTAAAAAGGACACTGTGCACTGGCATTCTTTTAAGTACTTAAACTCTGAGCATACACACATCACTCTGGAGTCTGTCCAGAAGTTATCCAAAAGGTAACACTCACCAAACATGTAATTTTTTTTCCTTAAATGGAAAAAGATGACAAAAGTGTCAGTTTTTTTGCTAAAGTCAGGTGATGTCCACCCTGTTCTCAACACTTCATTTCAACTGGCAAGGTCAAAGTATCAAGTTTAGTGACACTCCCAACATCTCAGAGCAAAGAAATTATAAACATTTGCCACAAATTCAAAGTCTCCTTCCTCTTAATTGCTTCTATCACTGAACTGCCCTCCACTGGTACCACTTGATGGATTATGGGTGCTTTAAACCAGAAAGTCTAGGGCAGCAGTTCTCAACATTCCTGATGCTATGACCTTTTAATACAGTTCCCTCCAACCATAAAATTAGTTCATGGCGACTTCATAATTTTAATTTTGCTACTGTTATGAATCATAATATAAATATCTGATATGCAGGATATCTGATATGTGACTACCCCCAAAGGGGTCTCGACCCATGGGTTGAGAACCACTGGTCTACACAAAGCAAAGCCAAAACAACATCAATCGAGAGCAAACTGGAGAACCTTCCTTAGCAGACACCTGAAGAACACTATGTCTTGTTAAAACAGTTGCTTGTCATAGAACGTGTTCCATTTTTTTACTGTCTGATTAAGAAGCTAAGGTTTGAGTGTGGTTTATTTGTGCTGGCAGGAAGCACAGGTGACTGAATCACTCACTAGTAATCTGAGGCTCCAGAGAGTCAACCATTGTCTATCTCTCCCGGTTCCATAAATCATAGAACTCTATTCAAAACGCTATCATGTACATAATTAGCAATGCTCTCATTCTTATTAGAACTAAAATGATGCCCTCAAATCATTACTTACTTGCTGAAATGATAAAGGCATAGTCTTATAATACAGTGTACAAATCAGAAAATTTCACTGGAGTATTGGAAGACATATGCCTATGCTTCCTGCCCCTTCCCAGTTGTGACAACTATGACTGCCACCACTACTGATGAGCATTTACAGTGTGTGTGCACCCTACATGTGTTACCACACTTAGCCCTTGTCTTAGGAGATGGGTGTGAACTCCCTACCTCTGATGACAAGGGTCAGGCTGACACAATAGTGTGCTGGGACTTAAGGCATAACCCCAGCTTTGAATGACTCCTGAGTCTCTAAATTTAAACATTCCTTGAATCTTGCTCAATATCTTCTATGACATCCATCTGATAACCCAGATAAGTGGGGTTTATTTAAGTTCCATAAAGCCAAGGTCATGGTACAGATGAAAGACAAAGACAGCTTAACAGACTGTCATGTGGAGAAATAGAGAGGTAAGGACAGTGACGATTCCTGATTAATCTATAATTAGTTCTAGCACTTAAATTTGGAGTGGACCCCAAAGACAATCTCAGTTCACCTCCTTCTTCTTGACATTGGAGAAGCCCTAGCTATGACAGTAACTCACTGTGGAGACCACACTAGCCTCAAACTAAAAGGTCTACCTGCCTCTGTCTCCCAAGTTCTGGGATTATAGATATTCAGCACTGCGCCAGGCCACCTCTTTCATTTTACAAACAAGGGCTATCTAGCCAATCAAAGGGAAGGGATTATTAACCTTAGGTAACAAAACCAGACCTCTGGGTTTCCAGAAATTGTTTACCTATAAAAAATTGTCAAAAGAAAGTAGCCAGTATTACTGTCATTATGTCAGTCACAAAACAGTTTTACCAAAGAACTAACTGAATGATGAATCAGAAGAGCACTGAACCTCTATGAGGGAAGCCAGGTCTTTAAAACATCCCTGTGTCCCAGGGATGGAAAGAAAACCAAGCAGCTTGACAGAACCCAGTATGGCAGGAGATGATTTGTTTTTCCAATTACTTGGGCAAACATAGAGAAAAAGATGCTGTTCCTGATATCCACCCCATAGGGTAGATGTCGCTTCACTTTGGTCTATCCTTGGGCGAAGGTGGCGCCAGTTATGTTTGAGATCAGCCACAAATAGCCCATGCTTTCACTGAGGCCATGACCCTGACAAGCCATCATCATCACTAGGGTACTCTTGGGCCACGGCAAATACACAGACAGCCACCAGAGTCCTCGAAAACTAAACTAACTCCAAGCAATGGGGAGGAAAAGTTAGCCCCAGCCCAAACAGGCTTTACCAACTCTCCTGGCACCTGGACCAGGTTTGAAAATATTTCTGGACACTACTTTCTTGGTGAACCTTCACCACTAACTAGAAGACATTTTCTTTACTGCCTGGGAAACAGAAAGGCTTTATCCGATGTGACGTCTCCCATCAAGGGATAATGAAGAGGAAACAAGACTATTTCTAGGCTGTCAACAATGACAGTATGACAGTATGAAGCACAGCATGACAGTAAAGGAGCAGTGGATGTGGAGTCCAGATAGACACAGAGACACACACAGAGAGACACACAGACACACATACACATGTACACACATACACACACACACACACACCACACACACACACGTGCACACACATGCACACACACTGCATGCACACAAGCCATCTAATTTTTTGTCTTTATCATGACACCTTTGATTCTTTTCTCCTAAAAGAGCTCTTCTGTTAACTAGCTACACAGGCCCGCCATTTGGCTTATGAGGAATTTTACTGTCAGTTTGAAACATTATAAAAATTTAAGCCATCCTATTTTTAAATGGGAGAGACATATCCATAAGTCTTCCACATGCAAGGGCTTAGGGATGGCAGCAACCATTCTACTTGACGGAGATCTTCAAGAAGGCCCCGGTTTTAAAAGAGGGGGAACGGTACCCCCTCAGAAGGAGTCCCCCTGAAATAC
>NW_021620771.1:488601-493932 GCF_004785775.1 Grammomys surdaster | reverse complement strand
TCCCCTTGTAAAACATGCTATAAAAAAGCATTTCATGTTCAAAAAAAAAAGAAATTAAAAAAAAAAAAAAAGAAGGCCCCGGTTTTGTTTTGGCTTCCGATGAAGCACAAAGACAATGGGCTTTCACCCCAGCCAAGGCCCTGTTCAGCACACGCTCAGCAAGGCTAAGCATAAAGGCACATGGCTCATGACAGCTTCCCTCTGGGAAGCACCCTTAAAGGGCAGGCAGGATACCGGGAGTCTTCTGTGTGTCCTCTCTAACTTCCCTGTAAGAAAGGTCTCCTTCAAGTTTCCATGTCCACTAATGGGGGGGGTGGTAAGTACCTGCTTTTTACCCTATCTCCAGGACTCCATACACAGAGAGCAGCTCTTGCTTTTACTCCCATGAACATTCACTGTGCATTAGGAAGGGGTCTCAGAGATGGGTCCTCTCCTTTTTACTGTTTTGTTTGGATTTTACTTTGTAGATAATAAGAAGTAATGGACCATTTCCCTCTATAATAGCCTGCTTCTGGCCTCTTTGCAGAAAGCAAACTGGGCAGGGCCCATTTCCCCACAGAGACAAAACTCAGAATCTTCATCTAGGCTGGACCAAAGGGTGAATCATCACTATCCATGCTTCCTGGGACTCAGTGAAGAAAGCGGAGAGACTTAACGTAGAAAGTGGTGAGTGTATCTCATTACGAACACGACCAACTGGTGGGGTGGCACCTACCTTTACCAGCACTCGGGAGGAAGAGGCAGGCAGACCTAGGAGTTTAAAGCTAGCCTGGTCAACATAGTAAGTTCGAGACTAACTAGGGCTACACAGTGAGACCCTGTCTCAAAAAACAAAGAACAGAGAACATGATTACCCAATTTCTGTTCAGGTGTTTGTTGGATGTTTTCCTCTAAAAGTAAGGTCTTTTCCCAAGAACCCTGGAAGAAGGAATGGGGAGATTTACAACCACAATTAAACTCCTCAACCTCTAACACTCTCAGCAAACCTACAAAATAGACATTTTCATCCTGATCTCACAGACCAGAAAACTGTAGCTTGCTTGTAAATACACTGGAGTCAGTGACCTCACAATCTGGCTGACAACAGAATTAGAACATACCAAACAAACAAACGGGGGAAAATTGATCGCCAAACCCCTCGGCAGAGGAGCAAATGGTCTTGGAGGTTGGGTGTAATAATTGAGCCCTTCTTCATTTAATAATCAACAACACAAAACATAAGTTCCAAGTTCCTGCTCTCAGTTACGCATGAGGTAAACGGCCCGTAAAGTCACAGGGTCTCCAGCTAGGCCCTCCTCTGTTAGTGCTCAGAAGCTGAGCCACTAGACACCGGAGAGAACCTTTTGTTTTCCAAACAGCATTCTTGCAAATCTTTCTACAGGGCAGGCAATGTCCCAGAAAAGTGCAAGTGACTTTTACAAAGAAAAAAGTAGGCTATAATCTCCATCATTTTTCATGGTTTGAGGCTCCAATTCCCCGTGGGTTCATTTGCCTTGCTGGAGCATTTATCTTCGCTGCTGCCAGGCGGCTACATAGCAGGATCTGGACTGAACACAGAGGTATAGGAATACTGGCACCTTAGGCCAGCCCTGAGCAAAATGACGAGGCAGGCCAGTGAAACTGATCTTTGATGCTCTTATACAGCTCTGTGCACCCCCTGATCTGTACCACCCCTGGTCTCTGTACCCCTTCTCTGACATCTGTCTGTTACCCAACAGGGTTGAATGAGTAGCCACATCTATGCGATGATTTCCACAACCATTCACTCCCAAAGGCCCTTTTCATGGACCATCATATCAACAATGCAATTTACAAGATGTCGTCAGCCAAATAAACCATGGAAGATGATGACCTGTCCTGTCCTTGTATTTACCGAAGATAGATGGCTACAGAGAAGAGGACCTTACCTGTGCAGGCAGAGATGCACTGGAGCTGCCGTACCAAGTAAATGGGAAGACACATTTTCAGCTGGAAGCAAAGGAACTTGACATTGCAGTTACCCTTTGTAGCCTTATCTGGCATAAAAGGGCAATTCCCACTTAGGTAGCTTGAAATATTAACAAGTTCTCTAGCCGCCATCCTGCCCTTTATGAGGCACTGGGGTGTGGAAACTCGGGACTGGAAATTATTATAATGATGCATAGGATGTTTCCTCTCGGAGGCATTTGTACTTTCTTAAAACTCGAAATATCCTTCAAGACTCCAATTATTAAACCTCAGTAATTATATCCCAGAAAGCAAAACGGTAAGTACTTAGGGGACAGTACTTTGGTGATCCTGCCTTGAAACTCATTCTGCCTAAGGTCAGGGCCACTGACAGGATGAGGATCCAGAGGGTGGATGACTGGTCCATACAGAAAACAATCCTGGACTGTGCTATGTCCGTTCATCTGATGGGTAGTTTCTATATGTTAAGCATCATGCTTAGCAAATAAACCATGTTCTGTGCTTCCTGTAAGCTTAGGGGTAGAGCAAGCTTCTCCACACTTAAAAGCAAAATGTATCACCCCTGATAACCTACCACTGGAGTAGCACACCTGAGACTTGCCAACACTGTATTAGAGCCACAGCCAGCAGAAACTGAAGAGTAAGTATGAGACAGACAAACCTGACCAGAGAATGTACAACCACTGTTAAGATAAACTGGCAGCCGCCTTCTAAATTTCTATGTTTATACCCACAGACAAAAGTCACTCTCAGCCTTAATTAGAGAAGCCTCTCTTTGCAGAGAACTACAATGCACTGCCGAGTTGCACGGCTGTTCAGGTATGGAGAATGAGTGATAGTTGAGTGCTTGGTCCTAGGTTAAACATTATACTACCTCCTCCCAAGCTCAGGGAATATCTTAAAAGGTGGGTCAGAAAGAATGTAAAAGTCAAAGGATGGGGGGTTGGTGGAGGAACACTGTCTCCTGGGCATGATTCAGCCACTGCAATCTTGAACCTACAGCAACTGCAGTCACCTGACCTGGGCCTGAACAAGACTGCTCCTGTCAACTGTCAGACAGGGATGGGGGAGTTTGTGGGGCCCTACCCCTCCCTGCCAAACTCTTGACTAGGGATAGATTCTGTGAATTGGGGAGTCAAGGTCACCTGTTGTGTACCCACTGGGAAGCACACCAGATTCAAAGGATAGACATACAGACAGCCCTGGTCAAACTCAACAGGTCACAAAACAAAACAGAAGACTTGAATGTGAGAAACGGGTAGGGAGAAGAGGTATTTGACAAAATTATCGATAATCAAATGCATCTTACACATGTATGACAATGTCAAAGAACAAATTTAATAAAAGGTAAAAAACTAAAAATCCTTATACTGGAATGATAAAATTGTTAAAGATAAATAATCTGATAAAAATAATCTGTTTTAAAATCAGATTATGGTGACTTGCTGCTCTGCTGCTAAACTAAAAAAAAAAAATCTTTGAATTTTACACATAAAGCAAGGAAATGTCATTGCATATGCATTATATATTCAATATACTAATTAAATGAAGCATTATGAAATTTATTATAACATACATAAATATATGATAAAATAATGATACCCATTCTTAAATCAGTAACTTCTTCAATTTAGGATCCTACCAAATTGGTCTAGAAAAAAATAAATGAAAAAAAAAAGGTGGAGAACTTGGGGAGACAGCTCAGCAAAGAAGAGCACTTATTGCACAAACATGCACACCTGGGCTCGGACCCTCAGCACCCACATAAAAGCTAGACATAGCTGCACACACCTGTGACCCCAGAGTGGGAACAATACAGAGGGAGGAGGGTCACTGAGGCTTGCTATCTGCCAGCCTGGGTGAGGAGAAAAAAAAAGGGGCAGGCTCCTGGTTCATCAAGAGACCCTGTCTCAAGAGAATAAAATAAGGACATACAGTACCATGTGCCCCTATGATCCCTACAGACATATACTTATTTATACATGCATACATATGTATATGTGTACATACATACATACATACATACATCACACATAGTTAAAAAGGAAAAGAGCAGGAAATACTGAGAAAGGAAATTGTTACAATATATATTGATATATACTAAAGGGAAGACAATGTGTGGAATAAATGATTTATGTAAAATAATCCCAAAACACATAGCCATTTATCACCCATAACCTGTCCATTTCTTCCAGTGGTTTGGTATGAGACATACTTATAAAAGTCAAAAAGGTTCATTTCAAGAAGGAAGAGGAGGAACTAGGACCAGAAGAAAGAAAAAAACAAAAAGAGCTGGAGTTCTCCTCCATAATAGTCACTCTCTTTCTCCATTGTCAGCTTGACTGGACCTAGGATCACCATGTTAACAAATCTCTGGGTGTGTCTCTCAGAATGTCTCCAGGAAAGCTTAACTGAGGTGGGGAAATCAACCCTGAATGTATGCTGGGCTAAAGTGCTGGACACTAGAAGGCAACAGTTAGCTGAACACTGAGCTTCTCCTTCTGCTCCCTGACCACAGATACAGTATAAACGGAGCTCCACAGTCCCTGCCATGTGCCTTCTCTGCCTCTGTGGACTGTACCTTCAAACTGTGAGAAAAAAAGCCAGCCCTCTTCCCTCAGTTGCTTCTGCCCCAGCACTGGGTCACAGCAAGAAGAAAAGTATTAATCTGTCTTTCTTACTCACTCTTTCCTCTCCCTAACAAACCTCTTTCAATCCCTTAACTGTATCTTTTTGTATTTAATTCCATATTTTAAATTCCATGTGGTTTACCCATTATGTTAGGTGAGAACTGATAGGATTTCCCCTCTTCCCCATCCTTCCCCAGGTTATGGCATGTGCACCTCATACCAGTGGATTATGTTTCCATTGCATGACCAGAAAGAATCTCTTTTCACAGCCTCTATTACTCTTTCCTACGCTGGAGCCTAACTTTCTGAACTCAATATTGCCCTTGGTTTGACCTTTCCTCATGGCTACTTCCTCAAGTAAGTCTCTATTTGTTACAGATTTGTAACAATCTGAAAATGCTTTTGTTCTACCTTCTTGAGAGTGATAGTTCAGTTGGGTATTTAATTCTCCACTAGAAATCATTTTCTTCCAGAATTTTTAGGACATTGCTGTACTGTCTTCTAGCTTCCCAAGTCCTTGTTAAATATAGCTGACTCCTAATCTCTTGCAATACCCTTTTCTTACTTTTAGATACCATACATCATCACAGCTATCCCTACTTCCCTGAAATGCTGCAATGATGTACCATCATGTTAGCATGTTCACTGGTGTGAACACACAGGGAGCCCTTTAACAGGGAAATACATGTCTTTCTGGTTCAGATGTTCACTAATATTTTCTCCCTTTTTTTTTTTTTTTTTTTTTTTTTTTTTT
>NW_021620771.1:470018-488501 GCF_004785775.1 Grammomys surdaster | reverse complement strand
TTTTTTTTTTTTTTTTTTTTTGGTTTTTCGAGACAGGGTTTCTCTGTATAGCCCGGGCTGTCCTGGAACTCACTCTGTAGACCAGGCTGGCCTCGAACTCAGAAATCCGCCTGCCTCTGCCTCCCGAGTGCTGGGATTAAAGGCGTGCGCCACCACCGCCCGGCTATTTTCTCCCTTCTTTTTCATTTATCCCTTTCTGGAATCCCTAATGTGGTGGATTGAAAATGCTTGGCCCAGGGAGTGGCACTATTAGGAGGCGTGGCCTTATTGGGGTAGGTGTGGCCTTGTTAGAGGAAGTGTGTCACTGTGGGGCTGGGCAATGAGATCCTCCTCCTAACCATGTGGAAGCCAGTCTTCTAGAAGCCTTCAGATGAAGATGTAGAACTCTCCCACATCATGCCTTGGTTATGGTGTCTGCTCACAACAGTAAAACCCTAAGACACCCAGCATTCAGACATGAGACATCTTAATTCTGATTGTCTAATTGTCATGGTTTTCCTTCTAGTTCCCATCTATGACTTTGTTTTGCCCTTTCCTAGAGCCTCTTAAGTTTTGATTTGCAACCATTTACAGCCCTCAGTGATCATATTATTTTACTCTCAATTATTTTATGTCATCTGAATGTTTCTCCTATAGAGCAATTAACTCCCATTTCTGTCTTTCTAAAGATAAGGTTAAGGGAGATCTCTATTTTCTTTTTAAGTTTCTTCACTAGGAGTCTGCTTTAAATAGATATTTAACTTTGGTCTCTAGCTTCACCTTAAATGCCTTCTTAGATGTTTTTGTATTTAGAGTGAAATAGTAAGGACTTAGGACAATATTCTGCATGACAGGTGGGACTCATTTCCTAGGTTTCACTGTGGATGGCTTTGCTGGGTGGACCTTTCTGAACCTCTGAGGCCTCCTTCTGCAGGCTGAGCTTCTCTGGTTAAGGAGAAGTTCAAGCCTTCTACCTGAAAGTTAAAGGTTTGTACTCAGGCACCTGGAAAAACAACTAGAAAAGGCACCTCTGATGGGCTCCCGTCATATCCTACCCAGTCCAGAGAGCTTCTGTTCTATGCTCACTGGAGAACATCCAGTATCCAGCTAGTGTAAAGAAAGAAACTAGCTGGAAAAAAAACACAGAAGGAGAAAGGAGGAAGAATACTTATTGCACAATTATTTCTTAAATCAATTCTCCAAACTTTAACCACATTTTCAGCCATCATTTCCAAAACTGCCTGATGACAACAATTCCCAAAACTTGGAGAAATGATGAGTTATATTTTTTAAATATCTGAATTTTCCCCTTTGTCACTTAGGGTTCAGCTATTTTATATACACAAAATCCATTGCTAGTTTCCCATCAACTCTCCATCGCTCAAAACACCGCTGCATCTTTCTCTATTACTGCTGCATGCAAAAGGAGAATCTCTGGTGAGTTCCAGATTCAGCTCTAACCTTCACTGTGATCAGGGCCAAGGAAGGCCTTGCTGCGGGGTAAAATGGACACAGACATCAATTCAAATGAGGAGCTGGAAACCAACCTCTCCCACACACCCTGCTGAGGACGTTCTGTGCCTGTGACTCTCTGTAGAAAAACTTGAGTGCTAAAGACCAAACAGATGTAATGGAAGTCAGTCAAACAGAAAACCAGAGGATTAGTAGTCTTCTGTGAAATCAACAGAAAATTAGTTCCCAGTAAAGGAATGGTTACAGCTGTTTGTTAAATATCATCACAAAAATTTTCAGGCAAAATATGTTATCAAAAAATATTTCAGGGACCATCAAGATGGTTTCAATGCAAAAGCATACTTGACCCTGAGGCTGAGTTCAGTCTCTGAGACCCACATGATGGAAGGAGAGAACCAACCTCTAAGCTGTCCTCTACACTCCACACCTTCCATGGCTTATGAGCCCACACGTTCACATACACTCATACAAATATATATATAAACAAAATGTAATAAAACTATAATGAATATTCCAAATACCAAATAAATGGACACCAAGTGAAAAAGTAAAACAAGTAAAAAACCAAGCCCTGCAGAAAGTGTGTGTGAATGTGTTTAAGTGTATGAATGTGTGAGTGGAGGGGTGGGAGAGTATGTGAGAGCATAGAGGTGTGTGATTGTGTATGTATGAGTGTGTGTGTGTGTGTGTGTGTGTATGTGTGTGAATGGCTGTATGTGTATATATGTATATAAGTGTGTGAGTATGGAACTGTGTGTGTGTGAGTGTGTAAGTATAGTTACTAATGTCTTCTTCGCATTGCATTTTGTCTTTGTAGTTTAAGCATTTTTTAGAAGATTTCTTGGCCATCATTCTATTGTGATTTGGGAAAAGAACATTCAGTATGGTATATCTATTTGTATTTCATAAGTACTGGGATGTTTTCTGATTTCTGAATTCTTTGTTACATTTATACAAAATACACCATTCATTTAGAACAAGAGATGGAACATATTTTACAATTTAATAGATAATAATGAAATAAAGTCTTGATCAAAGCACCACCCAGATCCAGGAATACAATATTGCCAACCTCTAAGGAGCCCATTTCTGTTCGCCCTTCCCCATGACAAGCTACTTTCCTCTTCCAACTAATGCCACCACCCTTTGCTATAACCACTTGGGAATAGTACTGACACTCTGGGGCCTCCTAAATGCTATGCAAGTGCCCTACACCGAGGTGAATCCCCAGTCTTTTGTATTTCATTTATTTATTTGCTTTCTTATTTTATTCTTCCTTCTATACTGTGAGCTATTGTTCACTGAGTTGCTTAGGCTGATTTTGAACTCGTTCTGTAGCTCAGGCAGTCCCTGAAGACTGCAATCCTCCTGTCTCCATCTCCTAGGCATGCACTAACCATTTGTGACTTTACAGTCCTGTCTGTTTTCATATGCTATAAATGGAATCCTCCTGAACATATTCTCTTTGTCTTCTTTCACTTAACTGTATGCTAGTCAGAATTACTAATGTTATGTGTAAGCTTTTCGAATTTTCCATGTTAAGAAAAACACTTTGCAACATTAATGATAAAAATGAAAGGTCTGGGAAGTTATGGAAGAAGTGTGTGACAAATAATAATTTGCTTTAAGTTTGAGAGAGAAAATTACATTCCCAATTATTTTCTCTTAAGTGTGAAACATGATTTCACATTTCAGAGCAAAAGAAAAGCACCTCCCTCTAAATTATTTTCTAGGGAAGTCTGGCTCATTCCCCTACCAAGGGCATGTCCACATTAGTCTAAACATCATCTCCCTGGAGGAGTTTCCCCCACTCCTGCTCACCACAGACCCCTGGCTCCTTCGGACTAGCAAGCCATCCATCCATCTCCACTCACAAACAGGCTACATGACTCCTGCACTATGCAGTCCTGGCGTAGCACATCCAAAAAGACAGAAGGCACCGTGGGGTTTGAAGTAGAGCAGAGTTAGGGCTTAGTGGGCACCAGAGTTCTGTTTTACAAGATGAGCAGTACAGAGATGGGATTTGGTAATAGTTATACAACACTTTACATACATTTAATGTCATTAAATATATTCCCCCAAATGGTTAAAACAGGAAGTCTTGCCCATGTGTATTTTAGTACAACAACAAAAAAGTGGCCTCCGTGCTAAAATGAAGAATTGCATAAGAACAGTGTCACTGTGAAACTCTGTCGCTGCTCTCAAAGAAGGCCAGGTTGGGCAAGTTACAGTAGCTCTGTCAGCAACTTTGGACTCAAGAATTAAAGGGGTAAAGCACCCAGTGCATTGACTTGGACACTAAAGCTGATGATTAAAGTTGGTCATCTCTGAGACTTTCACCTAACCCCATAGTCTGCTAATCTCACTACCCTAGCTGCACACTGATAGACAGCTCGTAGCCCAACACTGGAAAAGTTGATGCTTTTCCAAAACTAATTTCATAGCCTCTGTTTCTACTTTGATGTGTTTCATCACCGCACTCAGTCTCCAAGAAAACCAAGTCATAAAATTACTTACTACAAAAATCCCCTGATACCCATACCAATAGGCTCTACTTAGATTTCCTAGGGGCACACAAGCCTGTATATGAGATGGAGGCAAAAAGAGGGCTTCTTAGAGAAACGATGCTCCCTTTCTTTAGTCTGGTTTCCTGTTTTCCATGTCTTTTGAGTTTACCATCTTATCCAATTGCTATTGTTTTATTATTCCAAAGTAAAAGCTCCTAATACATTACGTATAACTTAAATCATAAGTTGAACTATGGCTGACAGAGAGCAAAATGATTGGTCTTACACAGGAGAAGCACATGAAAGCTCTCCATTAGTGGTCAGTGTCCCAGGTCCCTTCCATGTTGTTGCTCTGTATCCCAGGATGCTGCTTTAACCTACATTATTTGACACAGCACATCTTGTGACTGCATTCATGCATGGAAGAAGGGAAAAGGGCCATGGCTTCCCTTCAAGAGTATGACCAGGAAGCTAAGCGTATCACTCCTAATGATTTGCTGCTGGGTAAGTCTTGGTTATACAAGAGCAGTCAATTCCAAGAGAAGATAAGAGCTGCAGCATTTTATTCTAGACAGTCATATGCTCAGCTGAAACACCATTACTGTAGAAGATTATAGAGACCAGACTCTTAATAAACAGTCTGCTCTTTAGCATGAACGACTCTGTCATAACATATGTGTCTTAGCAGGGTCCATGAGCATGTGATGCTATAGGGAGCTATATATCTGATGTTATTTTCAGACATCAGCACAGTTAGCAAAGAAAGACTAAGCTCTTCTCACATGCAACAGGGAACTGAGTTCAGATAGGTTCAAGTCTATGCAGGAAGGGTCAGTATGAGTCTCTCATATGTTGCCAAATCTCTGCTGCACACTAGGCAGCACGGGTTAGGTTAGCTGACAGATTACAAGCCATTGAAATGGATCTCTGCCCAAGCTTTAGCCCATACCTTCTACAGCAAGGCGAAATTCACGGATAAATGTTACCTCTGGGTGGGTGCCAAGGGCCTGAGGGTACCAGGCCTTCTTGTATGCTGTGTACTTTCTCTATTTTAGTACCACTCACCTCTATTTTCAGAGGGCTCGGTTGCCATGTATTTAGGGTAGAAGGAGATAAGCGTAAAGCTCTCCCACAGTGCCCTGGTGTCATCTTCTACTTCACCGTAACTGTTTCATGACAGAGGTCAAGATAAAGCGCAAATCTCCCTTCTTCATCAATACAAAGCCAATTCTGCAAACTTGGCTCTCCACCCAACAACACGACTCATTCTATGACAAGTGTTTGTCCTCCGTCTGGGACATACCCAGCTTCCTGGCCAGGTCCCTTGGTCTGGCTACTGCCAGGGATGTGACAAGGACCGAGTCCAAAGCCAGTGAGTCTTTTATGCACAGTTGCTCCTGAAAGAGGAAAGTCTATTTTGGGTTCTGCTACTCTAAGCCTGTGCAAATGTCTCAAGAGTAATGAATGTAGCTTTCACCTACCAAAAGAAAAAAAAAGTAGTCAAAAATCCCAAACTCCATTTTCTAGCTCCCACCAACACCAGTCGGTCAGCCAGGAATGCATACAAAGTACACAGGTTATAGTAAATGTGGCTTCAGTTCCATTTTGACTTGAACAAAATTTAAGTTAGCCCCAGTTTCTGCATTCTGTGCAGTCAGAAAACTAAATCGAATCGTTAGGACTTTTCTTAGCTTGAGCCACCCATGAATGCTGCTTTCTGCCACACAGTAGATTGGCCATGAGCAACGAAGCCCACACCACTGGTAGGGTTTGCTATGAATAAAGCACAAAGTCTAAGAGAACTCACAAAATCTTTTGGGTTTTTTCATCCTCCTCCATACCTGTCAAAAATTGGCATAGTGAAGGCAGTCAGAGGAGCCAATCAGCACAAAGGAAGCATACAGGATACAAGAAGGCATGCTGCCTCGGGCCCTTGGCGCCTGCCCAGAGGTAACAGTTGCTACTAAGTTTTACACATCATCTTCCCAAGAGGTTTACCCAAGTGTTCTAGTCTTCAGGGCACACTATGCAAATACTGTCTTAAGAGATTGACAGAACAAAAAACAAGACAGAAAGAGAGTTGCCACCTCTACTCCTTGAAGAAGAAAATGAAAACTTAAGTTCCTGATATCACTGCTTTGTGGGGGGTTGGGTGTGTGTGTGTGAGAGTGTGTATGTGCATGCACGCATGTGCGTGCATGCAATGAAACAAACAATATAGAACTTTGGCTATCCTAAAGCTCACTATGTAGCTCAGGCTAACCTCAAACTCACAGAGACCTGCCTGTCTCTGCCTCACAAGTGCCAGGATTAAAGATGTGTGCCAACCATTTAAACAAATATCTACTCCAGCTCAGCCCCCAGAGTCTTCCCCAAAGCCTTTCCCATCAGGATTTAGAGAGAATAAAATTGGCTTTGTCTAAGTGTCCTAAGGAGAGAGATGAATTGCTGCTTCTCTTTAATGCCCTGGCCCACCTTGCCCTACCTGAATCTGCTAGCTCCCATCCTACACAAACCCCCTCCTTACAAACATGAAAGGTTTCCAGGCTGGTGAGCAAGACTGCCAGCTCCTTTCTGAGGGCTGTGACACCGTCCCCCACTCCCCCACTGCCAGAGTCCATGAGCACATGATTGATCTGTGGCCTGGGCTTCTTGTAGGACCTTTGACGGTTTCTTATATAGTCCATGTTCTTACTTATGTCATCGGGTGACATCTGGGTCCTTGTCTTGCTTCCTGCTTGCTGCCTTGCCCTCACTCGGAAAGCCCAGTTCATTTTAAGCCCTGCCCACTGTCCACATTCGTGAGCCTCTGGCTTGCTGACATTCCATTCAGCAGCCTCTGGGCACATGCCTAAGAAAAACTGTCCTCTCCATTTAGGATGGCTGTCTTCTAGCTGGGTCCCATTTCCTACCCTGAGCTGAAGGAAATTCTCCTCCCACATGTTCCAGGTACCATCTCCTCTCAAAGACAGTCCTGATCTAGAACATTCTGATGAGATAGTTCATAAGCAGTTGGGAAAACTAACATTCTGTCTGTGTTCTCTGTCACTATAACAAACATAGAAGATAACTAAGATACAAAAGACAGAGGATTCACTTCAGCTCATAAATTTTGGAGGTTCCAACCCATGGTATGTTAGCCCCATGACTCTGGGATGTGGTCAAGAGCATGTCATAGTGTTAAGTATATAGATGAACAAAAACACATCAAAAAGGGGGGTGTGCCTCAGCCTCACTGATCCTGTTCAAGGGCACACTCACAATAACCACATGATGTCCCATTGAGCCATATTTCTTACAGGTCCCAATATTTTCCAAAAGTGCCACCCTGGGACCATGCCTTTAACACCCGGGCATTTGGGAGCATTTAAGGTCAAGGCCATGGCGCTGTGAATCCCAAAAAGGCAGAAGCCCTCTGTATGCGACTGACAATTCCTACAGCCAGGATCTTCCTAGACTCCAGCTTCCCGAAATACTATAAATAGAAATGTCTTGAAATCAAAAGTAAATGGGTCTTGGGCTTTTTAAGTGAGTCCAGAAGGGACCATGACATTTCCCATGATATCTTGCCAAGTCTTTCTCATTCCTTTGGCTGAGAGCCTGGGATAGATGAATACTGGGCCTGACTCTTGCTGGTCTGAACATGTGCATCAGTGTGCACTTCTACAGGGTCAAGGGAATAAAGCACAAAATCTCAAGGCAATTTAGCTTTCCTTTCTCCCTCAATCTTAGACACCCAAGTACACTTTGCAAAAGTCTTAAGAAGAAGCAAGCTCAACAGGTGTCTATACTTCTCCAAACGTTGCCTTGTAACAGCTTCTGCTGCTGCTCAAGAGACCTCCATCCAAAGAACCACATCTTCCCAAATCTAGATATCACTTCCCAAGTCAACACATATAATCTCAGGAAAAACTCATTCAGTGTATCATCAGGAGGCAAAAGGGAAGAAGGATGGGAAGGAGGAGGAAGAGGAAGAAGAGGAGGAGGAGAGGAGGAAGAAGAAGAAGAGGAGGAAGAGGAAGAGGAGGAGGAAGAAGAAGAGGAGGAAGAGGAAGAAGAGGAGGAAGAAGAGAAAGAGGAGGAGGAGAAAAGAAACAAAGCTGAGCCAGACATAGTACAAAGCACAGGTCCCCAGCAAGCAACCTTGAGTGGTACACAGGGCCAGAGTACAATACACAGCAGATCCTGTCCATACTCGTTGCAGTCACGGACATCAAAACACACATCCATCTTCTCCAAACCCTTTTTACTCCATTATCTGCGGTAGACATGGAAGCATGGTAGACATGGAAGGTTCCATAATACCCTGCAAAGAGTAAGCCCCGTGTGGTTTGAATAACACAGAATTTTGGTTCAATTCTTGGCTCCAACTCCTAGATGTGTGGTCCTAGCAACCTCCTAGGGAGGCCACTTTGCCCTGAATTGCTTCTTTGATGAATGAGGACTGAAAATATCTCTGTTGCAAACTTGTTACCGGGATTAAAGATTACAAAATTACAAATGGGAAGGTTCTTGGCAAATACTTATGTTCTAGAAGTCTACTGGGGGTGATATTTGTGTAACCAACGGTGGTTGGGAGCTAAAGATGTGACCCAGGGCCCAAGACTATAATGTACTCCTTCGAATCAGGAACCTGGGCTGGCGGGGTGGGGGTGGGGGTCGGATAGCAAAATACACAAAATGATAATGTGCAATTATTGAGTAGTTACTGGAAGACAAGTTCAGGTGTTTCTTTATGTATGGGGTGACTCTTAAAATCCATGTGTCTTCATGGCAGGTCTTTGTAAAGCTGTATTTTAATATGGCACAGGCTGGCAACACCTCCACGATGACCTGCCAGGCTCAAGTCACAAAGATTCAGCATAGATTTCTGACTTGTGCAGGTTTCCTGCAGAGCTGTGTATGTGGGCCTTTCCCCACCTTCATACATGGCCTTTCAATGGCTTCCTTATGTACAACACTTCGTGGGTATTAAAAAAGTATGTGTTGTCTGCATGTGGATCTGTCAGCCTGTCTGTGCATAACTGTCTGTACACACATATAAACATACAAACAATAACACGGTCCCAGAAGTTGCATGAATTTCCCATCCTTGGCATCATTCCTGATTCACGCCAGATGTACTGTTTTCAGTGTGGTTTTGCACACTTGTGATGCTAATTCCAAGATTGGTGATAAAGAACATGAAAAGCACACATTAGGGAGTAACTTTTCCAAATGATTCACCTGGAAGGAAACCTTCTGCCTATATAGTTCCTAAAACTCAGCCTACGTGAGATGACAGGAAGTAGTCTCCTTTAACCATGTCAGGGTATTTCCTCTCGGTTCCTGTTACACATTGCTATCCTTGGGCACACACTTCCTCTGCTTCTTCTCCTCCCCATTTCTCCAGTGACGTCTGAAGTTCTCTCTTCTGATCACCATTCTGTCTAAGTTGGTAGAGAATAGCATGTTTCATGCCATAAAAAATGGTATGACAAGCCTTGGGAAGTATTTAGCAAATTAGTATTTTGATGATGCCCAGTGCCAATAAAGCTTTGCTGGAGTTGGCATTTTGCTGCCCAAAGCTGTTGTCAATAATCCTTCCATTGTATTGAGGTCACACAGAAGCAGGTGGGCTGGCTCTCTGGCACCTGGCCTGGCTCACGGTCAGGATAGCTCCCAGGTGGGATTTACATCCACTTTCCTCTCCTCCTCAGCAATGGGGCAGTGACCCCTCCTCTCTGGTCAGCCCAGCTTCCCCGACATTGGCTGGATCCTTTTGAAGTGTCTAAACACTAAAGAAGCAGGCCATGGCACTCCAGGCACAGTCACGAAACCGCGCTGGATGTTGTCATTTCCCACTGCTGTCCTCGCCCTGGAGCCTTGTGCTTTATAGATCAAGGGCAGGGAACAAGGACAGAGCAGGAGAGAGCTGAGTCTTCAGTAGAACGCATCTGTGATAACAGGAAGACCCGGTGATTCCAAGGAGCGCAACACCCCCTTTCCTAAAGCATCTCAGGATGTACACAGGCTCTCCACCCTCTTACTTCCCAATCCTCTTCCCCAACATGTGGCCTTGGCTCAGGTCACAAACCCTGAGACATGTACCCTGAAGGACTCCAGATCACTAAAATTCACAGCCAGGTCCCTATAAAGCCTCCTACCCACAAAGGGCACAATGGGGAGGCTACAAAGTTGCTTTCTTCATGTTCCTCCCACTGAGCATGTGGACAGGAATGACTGAATATGGAAAGCAAGCCTACTAGGAATAGACCATAACAAAGGATAACTACCAGCAAAAGCCTAGAGGGCTTTTCTGGGAGAACATCCTGCCTTCTGAACCTTTCCCAAGGACTCTCGGGCCTAAACAAGGTGCCCCTCTGGCTCCCACAGCACCTAGCCCTTCCGTGCTCCGTAGCCAAGAAGAAATATTGTAGCCATGTTTACCTTCGCTTAGGGAGTACTTGATTCCCCAACCAAAATGTATTCACCTATCTTCTGACACACACTGCTCGTTATCCAATAAATATTCATTCGATTAATGAGAGTCCCAAGTTGATTCCTCTTCTCCTGTTAGTGACAGCTAAGTTCAAGTGTCTCTTTCCCAGGAAAGCCTTTCCTGATGACAGACAGAATATGCTGGAGCAAGAAAGACCCGCAGCCTCTCAAAGACCTATTCATGGCTCCTTTTATACTGCCTGTCTCCCTGTCTGACCATGAGTTCTTCCATGGCTGATTCATGGCCTTTCCCTGCATGGCCCATCCATCCAAACACATCCCAGTACCCAGCTGTGGCAGAGCAACAGTGCTAACAACAGCCTCTTCTGTCTTCACCACCTCTGGTGCAGAATTAGTAGCACTCAATAATAAATATAACAATGCTTAGCATTTGAAAAATGCTACACAAAATTTCAAGGCACTTTTAAGAACATTATCTCTAATGAGATAATGCTTCTCACAGAAGTCTGTAGTTAAGTAGGTGTGATCAGCCCTAAGTAACACGTGGAAACTGAGGCTCAGGAGGTTAAGAGACCTGCCCTGGGGCACAGAGCCAGGTCAGCACTTCTCTTCCTGTTAGCACTTTCCTCTGCAATTTCGGGCCTCTCCAGGATCCTTAAAGCACCATTAGCGAGAAATGATCATTAAGCAAATTGAGGAAAGAAAGAGAAATGCCAGGAAACTCGTGCTTTCCACCAGACCATGCGCTTGGTCATACCTGACCTCCGCATCACTGTGAGCGAATCTCTGGTTGTCCTCATAAGGCTGGGAAGCCCACAGGCCAGCGCATGCTATACCTTTTATAACTGGATGCCCCTGGCCCAGGGACTAGAACATAACAGATGCCCGATTTAGTGACACTTGGCCAGTGAATGCTAAAAAACGAGTGTGACCCAAGGGAATAAACCTGAAACAAAAGGTATCCTGTGACCATGGATATCACAAAGAGGAGACCTCAAAACTAAAGCACACAGAACAATTTAAGATCCAGTTTTCACTTATACGGTTATAAATGGCAAAGAAAGAGTTGGGGATAGCAATGCCCTCCCCCTCCAGCCAGATGGATGGCAACCAAGGGCAACCAGACACACAGATACCTGGAGGTCCCCTTGTCAATCAAGCAAATGGTCTAGGTTACCAAAACCCAGTATACAGAAGTGGGAGGTCACCTCATCCCAGGAGATCACCTCCATGTCCCTCTCCATTGGGGCACATTTTCTAAGACTATCTTCCCTTCTAGAAAGGACAGTCTGTGCCTCCCAGAGTGATCCCTCAGTGAGATCTACTCAAGCCTGCTGGCAGCCACAAAAGCACTCTCTTAGAAAGCGAAGGGTCCCACAGTCACCCAATTTTTGAAGCTTCTTCTAACCCCATTGGGACACCTGCTCCTTTGGAGGCTGGTGGCAGCTAACTAACCACCAGCCCCTCCCCTGGAACAAGCTCCAGATGCCTCACCAAGGCCCAGGTACCTCTGCCCAAGCTCAAGTCCTCCTTGACCTGGCTCTGAGTGTGATAAACACTGTAAGTTCCTCTCACCACTGAGTCAATGCCCTGCTGTGCTCTGCAGGCAGGATTCTCCACAGGTTGTTTCCCATTTGGCTCCTTCTCATTTCTGTCTCTGCTCCTGCCCATGTGACACCTCTACAGGGAGCCCCGCCATGCTTACCCCCTGCTGACTCTAAAAGAGCTCTCTCTTTGCCTCTTTTACCTCTTTCTTCGTGCTGTGCTGTCTATGATGCCTTGAGCTTACCTTATTTACGACTCTGCCTACTGGGTTTCTGGCAACATCACCAAACAAGGCTCCATAAGGATCTTGGGTTAGGCAGGAGGTTAGCTCTGGGGACTATCCAACGAGCCTCCCAATACAAGACTACAGAATGATAGGGGGTCCTGCTCAAGATCCTAAAACAGAATATAAACATAATGGTGGTGCCTGAATGGTGGTCAAGGTGTAAAGATAGTCACAACAATTTATCGTAGATGGGCCAGCTCAGGGCCTCAAAAACAGGATATAAGGGACAATGAGTGATCCTGGTCCATAATAGCTAGGTCAAATTAGAGCGACTTCAAGACTTCCTAGTCAGGGGAGTATGCACAGAGTGCCCCTGCCCTTTCCCAAGTAGATACTTCAACTTTAAGAGTGCTTAAGCCCCATACATACTCTTGCATCTTTATCTATTTACTTAGAATTCTGCATAGAATGGGCTTCCCAGAAAAACACCGTTCTTTCCCTAGAAGTGCCTATGCTGAGAGAGACACAGGGGACAGGTAACAGGAGGAAAGATAAAAGCACCCAGCTAGGATAGCTGCTCAACTCAGCACACTCTGCCTACAGAGTGCATCCTTACTAGCTCTAAGTGATCTTGACTCCTTACTCACTCCTGTGTCTCTTCTGAATGCTCCTCTTTCAGAAGCAAAGGAATCAAGCCTGCTACTGGGGTAGCGACCAGAGGAAACTGGAAACTTCCCCAGGATGCAGGCCAGCCTTCTTTGTGCAACTTTGTATTCCCAGCACATTCCTGGGAATCAATGTGTACAAGAATACGCCAGTATCTTGTCAGCAGGCTTATTCACCAGAAAAGGAAACACAGATGTCCAAAATATCTAAGAACCACTTAACCATACTCTTCTGGACACTCAGGAGGCAAATGCTAGCCTGAGGCCAGTCAGCAAGGTGAGGGACAAGGAAGGAACCCAGAGGTAACTGATAGTGATATTAAAATCATAAGGTCCATCAGACCTAAGCTCCCTGGAGAAGTTCCCTCTCAGCCCATACCATCCCAACAACAGCACAGCCATGGCTGGGCAGTCACTGCTGAGGTTCCTACTGCTTCCAGGCACTGCACTAGGCTCTGTGTGCATGTGATCCCTGCTCCCACTTCCTGTGAGCAGATGCTGAACTGTGTCCCTCAGAAAGGTCTATTTATGATCCCATTCTTAAGCCTGGGAACGTGACTTTATTTGAAAATAGTCTTTGCAGATGGATCAGGATGAAAATGAAGTTATTCTGGAATGTAGTGGGTCAGTCCAGATCCAGATCCATTGGGCGAGAACTAAGCTGGATCCAAAAAAGAAATAAGAAATATACTGGATGAGCCTTCCAGGGACAGAGTGAGGGACAGTCACTCTAGCCTGCGCACCTACAAAAGTACTTCCCCAACTGGAGCAGTCCAACCAGCTCTCCGACAAGCAGGTGACAGCCACACTGCTTTGCATCCATCCTAGAAAGGTCAGAAACTAAATTTGGAACCTAACTTTTCGTCCTTTTACATCTCTAAGTTGACTTGAGGCTAAGGGAAAAGGTTCACAGAGGAATGTGCCAGAAAAACAGAGTAAAAATTCCAAAGACAGAATATCCATGGAGCTCTAATGGGCGCAACAAGCACAGCTGCCAGTCATCCTGCATCTTTGCCGGCATCCCTACACATCCTCCCACTTGTCGGCCACAGCTCACTGAGTTAGTACCTGTATTTCACAGCTAAGACATCTCAGGTCTAAGGCCTAGTGAGGCCTAACTGGTACTCAGTGGCAGAGGTGGGAGACACCCCAGGACCATAACAACCTGTTCAACTTCCTCAGCTCAGTGGTGTTTCCACAAAACCTGGGCTGCTCACATGTCTTCAGCAAAGCCTTACTGCATAAGAGGGTTGAGGAGGAGTCCTCTTAGTCCTTGAAAGGTAGGGAAAGGATGCCCTTAGGATGGATGCCTACAGCTGGATGCCTTTGCAGTCTCCTACCTGATGCTCCCAGCCCTACCACCACACAAGAACTGACAGGTCCCAAGAAGGCCTGGAGCTTTCAGATGTAGCTTCTCTCTCCTCTCTCTCCACCATCCACCCCTGGTTGTAATACTGCCTCAAGAAGTCTGCCCATCACTCCAGTTGATAATATGATCTCTCCTTCGGAAAAATCCTAGAGCCCTGTGTGACTGAGGACCCCAGCTAATGAGTCTCGCTGATCCAGGGGAAAGTCAGACCTCAAAGCCACACACACTTCTCAGAAGCCAGCGGATGATCTGCTCCCTCCTGTGGCAGACAAGTGAGAGTGTGAAATGGCCTGGCCCCAGCACAGTCAGAGACACAGCACACCCTTAGGACTCCACTCCTGATAGGATCTGCAGCTCCTCCTTTGGTGGCCCTGGTGAAAGACAACCGTGTACATGGTACACTCACTAGTCACACACAGGCTCCAAAAAAAGCACTACTTTCCCAAGGAGACCCACTCCCTCCCACACCTCAGAGAGGTCATGCCACACAGTAGTTATAGACTCAGGAGCCATCTGCTCCAATGGGACCTCAAAACTCCTGGTTTGATTCCCAGCCTGTGACCTCAGGCTGGTGATCTTGCATCCCTGTGCTTCTCCTTCGTCTTTAAAATAGGATGACTACGGTAAATAACGTACACATACTGTATTCAGTAAAAATATAAATAAGTAGAGGGATGCTTGCAACTCTAACAGAAGCCTGGTGGAGTTGCTGAAAAGACTAAATGAGTTAACACATGTCGTGTACTCCAAACGGTGCCAACAGTGTACGTGCCGACATTAAAGTTGTCAGGAGGCACGGATCCAAGTGTCTCAATCACACAGGAACCAGTGAGAACAGAGGGAGCATTGGGGGAAAGGCACTGAGAAGCCAAAATCAATGCTGTCCAGTCCCCAGAGCTAACAGCTCATTCAAATGAAAGCTGGATTATCAGCATCTACCCACCTTCCTTTGCTTTGCACATAGCTAGCAAGGACCAAGTGATCAACTTCCCCGAGTCCACAGGAGAGGAGTCTGGAAGGAAGATGGTGGGGACTGGAGCAGTGGACCCAAAACCTTTCATACTATGACACACTTCAAAGGCACACTGCCAGTTGTCCTGTCTCCACAGTATTCCTGCAGGTCTAAAATCTGCGTTTCTCAGTGATAGTGTGGTCCCCAAAAGGAGAATAAAATTACATTCACTAGTCACTGATGGAGCCAGGAATTTCTGTTTTATATTCCAGAAGGGCTTTCTTCATACAAATATAAGTTCCAAGGAGTGTGGTACCTAAGGAAAGATTCCATTGCAGGAGGAGTCAACAACGTAGTATTTCCCCTAGAATGTGGAGGGTTAGCAAGAATGACTGAAAGATGAGTACGGATGGAAACAGAGCAAGGGTCATCACATTTAGACTTCAAACTATCTCCTCCTGTGCGTCTATCCATGGGCAAATGCAAGGTAGGCCCCGCCTGCTCCCTCTGAAATATTTAGTGTGCAAACACCAAGTCGAACAATAGCCTAGGCACCCAGAGGGTTGATTAATCATGCATCTTTCTCACCACCCAGTTGAACTGCCAGGCTCTCAACTAGCAATCTAAGGCTCTCTGCTGGGTTTTCCTGCCCTTGTCTTACCCAGGCCCCAGACCAAACCCAGCTCTGTTTTTCTGATGCATGGTTCTTGGGTTAAGCACCTAACCAACCTATGGTTTAAACCTCTATGCTTCCAAATTAATCTTGGTGATAAAAATCACTAAGAAATTTTCTGAGGAATCCATTCCTCCTCAAGATGTGGTAACAGCAGGAGCTTCCACCTCTTCTGCCTGATCCAGGATTGGGAGTTCCAAAAGCCATGGGGCTACACACCCCTGTGGCCCAGTGGATAAGAACACAGACAAGCAGACACACAGCATCTACATATCCCATTTTCATTTTGCACTAACCTTCTATGGGCAAATAATTTATACTCTCTGAGTGTTAGTACAATCAATAAAATGGAGTAACAATCATAGCTAGCCCACATCATCACTATGGTGTCTAAATATATTTGTGTCCAAAAGCATATAGGGCAGCAACTGCACATATAAATGCACAGTAGCACTGGAGGCCCAAAGAGGGAAGGCTGTTTCTTTGTAGGCAGGAAAGTACAGTCTGCCTCTAGCCTGAATAGAGACATAACTTTCCAAGTCACACAAAGCTCAAGGTTAATCCAGTTTGACTGGCCAAATGACCTGGCTAAGAAACACCCCCTCAGGAGTGTGGATGAGAGTAGGTGGGAGGAGTAATTATTATCTTAATGAGATAACGTGCTTTTCCTTCCAAGAATCTTTGTTTTCTGCATAGTCATTGTTTTCTTGTTTGTTTGTTTGTTTTTAAAGTCAGTGCTTCTCTATGTAGCCTTGGCTGTCCTGGAAAGCACCCTGTAGACCACCCTGGCTTTGAACTCCTGGCGATCCTCCTGCCTCTTGCATAGTCACTATGCAGCTAACTTGAGGCTCTATTGGTTCTGTCCTTTCTGAGTCTAGAGTCAGAGCTCTTCCTTTTCCTTCCTTTCTGTCTCTTCCAGGTGTTGTCCAGCGCTTAAGTATGCTCTCTATAGACTGGGAACTTCCATTCTTTCTCTAAAGCTAACCCCTGCCCCTTTGCCATGTGGCTGCTTGCTGAACCTCCACGTGGAAATGGAAATTGGAAGGTCATGGCTTTCTCTCTTCCTCCTCTCCATCTCCCTCCTCTGGAAAGCCACCAAAATTTACAGCTCTCCTTGCCTGTGGTTTCCTTTTAAACTCTAATAAAATTGTCTTCAGTCTTCCTTCTGAGTCGTTCTTAAATTCTTTAATTCAGGAGACTAAAAACCCTGAGAAGGGATCTCAATTTCTCTATTATTATGTGGCACCCAATGTGGAGCACCCCAAAGTTTCTGGCAACAGAAATTTGTCAGCTGTATCTGTGGCTATTGTGTTAAGCAGAAGATGGGGTTGGGACTGTGGCTCAGGAATAGGCCACTTGCCTCATATGCATAAGACTCTGTGTTTCCTTCCCAGTATCTCCACCACACACACATACACACCTACACACACACACACAAAAACACACTCACATATACATACACATACATACACACACACACACACACACTCACACATACATACATACACACACACATACACACTCAGATACAAATGCACATACACATTCACACACACTTGCATACATACACCCACACATACACACACTCACATACACATACACACACACTCACACATACATACACACATATATACACATATATGCATACACACACACTCTCTCACACACATACACACACACATAAACACACTCACATATACATACACACACACACACTCACACATACATACACATGCATACACACTCAGATACAAATGCACATACACATTCACACACACTCGCATACATACACACACACATACACACACTCCCATACACATACACACAAATTCACACACACACATACATACACACACACACATACACATATATGCATACACACACACATTCTCTCACACACACATACACACACACACACACAATTTCAGACAGGTTCATTGATGTCCTAGAACAATTTGTTTAACTTCATTTAACTTCATATGTATAGAGTTTGCTCTTGAAAAATGACAAGTTTGACCTTGTCTTGGTTTGGTTGGCTTTTTAAAAATATCTGCTAATACTGTCATAGTTTATCTTTGAAACATTTTCTCAAACAATGGAGCAAAGGGCCCGTGCTACATTTTGTTCCAGCTTTAGCTCAAATTCCCTTTCTGCCACTTGTTCATCAAGTCTCTTCTATAAGCCTTCATTTCCTCATCCACACAGAGAAGAAGTACAAAGTCTGGTGGCATTCAGTCATTCTGTCATTAACTGAACAGCCATTTATCAAGGGCCAGGCACGTGCCAGTCACTGGAGATCCAGGCTTCAGCAAGATGAACTAAATCCCTACTGTAAGTAGACAAATAATAAAAATTGCCATGTGTCACTGGGGATTATGAATAGTATATGCAAATCCCTGGCACCTGGAGGAGGTGCAATAAAGGTGTTACATTCTCTCTGCCAGAAAAGACAGTGACCTCAGGCCACAGTGAAGGTCTCTCCCGGGTCAGTGTCTGAGTCCTGAGCAGCACAGCTCTTAGGACACTTCCAGTTCCGATTCTGACTCTTCCCGGTTCCCACTTCCCGGTTTTGCTGCTGCTGCTGTCTGTCTGTCTGTCTGCCTGTCTGTCTGTCTGTTTGTTTTGAGGAGGCCTTGTCTGTCTGTCTGTCTGT
>NW_021620771.1:400137-470008 GCF_004785775.1 Grammomys surdaster | reverse complement strand
TGTCTGTCTGTTTGTTTTGAGGAGGCCTTGTCTGTCTGTCTGTCTGTGTTGAGCAGGTCTTGCTCTCTAAAAGTCCTTTCATGTGTACTGGCCTAAAATCAGGCTGCCCTCAGCAATCCTGTGCTGACTCTCCATGAATGAAGCGGTATGCAGAGGCAAGCGGAGGCGTACGGCTCATTACTGCGCTTGCGCAGTATGTACCTCACAGCCCTCATAGACTTACAAATGGCGTCTGCTGAACTGGGATGACACGCAGATGGCAGCACTGAAGCCCAGTTTGTCATGCCGCTGTTGTAGCTATGCAAACACAAAACCACCTCACTCTGTCAAACCTGACTCTGGAAGTAACTGCAGCTCACTGGGAGGAGTGTAGAGAAACCCACGCACGCATTGCATTGTTAGTCATTCCTCAGACTTGGCCAGCAGGACTCACACTCACCTTGGGACTTGGGGCAGTCCAAATGCAGGCCAGTCTTCAACCTAGTGCTATCCAAGGATAGGGATACACGGAGACCCTGAGCTGACTGACTAATGGCAGTGGGAGGGGGGACTGAAGTCCACAGGACTGTCTCCCCAAGGTTCCCTTCTATGCATCAGAATACCCAGGTTAGTGGCCTGGAAGCTGACTTCTGACCACCTCTGAATCCTTCTGAAGCAGACACCAACCTGGAGAAGTACAGATTGAATATACTCCCAGAAAACTCAGGGAAGGTCTTTAGTTCTAAAGGACAGAGTGTTTGCTGGCCCATGGCACCAGGACACAGATGGCTCCCTGCTTCTTACCCAGCCACTCGCTTAACCTTCACAACGGGTCAGGGTGCGATTCCCTCACCCCGATTTTACAATAGTGTGTGGGACTGTAGTGTCCTAAGCTTGTCAGTCCAAACTCTGGAGAAGAAAGACCAGGCTCACAGTCTCCCTCTTTCTCTCTCTTCCTCGCTAATGATGCTCGGAGCCTGGCTCCTACTTAGAAAGGACATGGTACATGTCCTCTGCAAAGAGTCAAATGCCAGCACATCTTCTTAACATTCAAACTCCAGCCAAGTCTTTGTGAACTTCAGGGTTCAGGGAGAGTCAGACATTCTGCTTGCACAATAGGTTCTCTCAGCTGGCAGAGGCTATTCACCAGGTACCTGAGAATTTACCTACAGAGGAACAGCTGTCAGCAGGTCGGGCTCACAGTGGCGGTGCTATAAATGATGTACTTCGTAGTGGGTGGCATGGTCAACACCAGGGCAATGATTGGTAAAGAAGAAAATATCATGTCGGTGGCCAGGTCGGCCTTACTGTGCTTCACTGGTATCAAGAAAAGAGAACCAAGATGTTGTAAGTGTAAAACTGTATCCTAGATACAGCATATGACGCGTAAACTTGCTTAAATGGAGTTACCTTAAAAACAAAAATACAACTCTACTCTTGATTGTCTTTCATCTGTTAACAAAAGCAAGCAATGTTTGAGAAACGAGGATGGATGGAAGCTGATAGAACTGTGAGAGAAACGGTGAATAGCAGCAGGCGCGCATGTGAGTTTATAGGTTCTGTACCAGGGGAACACACTTTTGCTAAATAGGATACTCTTGCACCCAGCTGCCTCTCAGCAGCTGACATACGTCATCTTTCTGTTTGGATCCTAGAGAGACCTGTGGGTAGACAGAAGCCAACTGTGTAAGGAGCTGAAGGTGGAGTCACACATGCAATAGAGAACATTCTAAAACGCTGTTCGTGAAGAGCAAGGCATGGTCCCCTTTCTTCAGAATCAATAAGGGAAACTGTTCATAATGCAGGCTCCATGGACCCTACTCCAGACTCACAAAATTGGGGTAGGTTGGGGAACATGTGTGTCCCCAGGAGAGTTTGAGAACCGTGGCTTCAGATACATCTCTGTCTCTCACTGAGTATCCAGTTAGAATTTATTTTGTAAGTTCTAGTTGTAGAATATTGTGTGGTTGAAAACAAAATGCCATCCCCCCAGCATCTCCTGAAGCTAACCACCCAAACAACAAGTTCAATATTGATTCCTTATTATCACCTATTTCACACAGAGGTCTCAATTTCACACAGAGGCAGATGTTGGGGGCGGGGCAGCTTACCCATCCACCAATGCACTGGTCTAAGAACAGCTATGAATTCTGTGCCTAACCAGAACTGCCTCTGAAGCTCCTTCGAGTTGAGAGTTGGGACCAGAGCTCCAAAGGAGGGCAGCAGGGGAGAAAGGCAAACACTTTGAAGAGCTAGAGTTGACGGAAAGAGCTCCTTCTTGGGGCTGACACTTTGGCTTATAATATTTTGACATGGGAAAGATTCCTTTATTTTAAGAAACAAGGTCATATCTCTATTGGCTGCATGGACTACAGCAAACACATTCAGCATACTGACTGGAGCCATTTCACCATTCAGTACTTGGTGTCTATCTCTGGGACCTTTGGAAGCTATCCCCAGTACTTGGCCCGACACAAACCATGAGACACTGAAGGACCTCACCCCATACACACATATACAGAACACTTTCCCCACTACAGGTCTGCAGCTACTTGCTGAGAAAACTGTGTAACTCTAAAATCTGCATCTAAACCAGTAGTTCTTAATGCTTCCACCCTTTAATACCATCCCTCATGTTGTGATGACCCCAGCCGTAAAATTACTTCATTGCTACTTCAGAACTGTAAATTTGCTACTGTTGTGAATAGTAATGTAAATATTTGATATGCAGAATATCCTATATGCAACCCCCCAAAGTGGTCATGACCTATAAGCTGAAGAGACTTCATCTCTTTGGAAATGTCAAAGGTTTGGTAGAAAAGGGATTCCCTCCTTGACAGCATCAGCAGCCACAATTGAAGTCACAACTACAGGAAGGAGAGTCCCATAACATTCCTGCTTCTCTTAAACCAATCCCATCCAAGAGCCCAGTCTCAGCTAAGTAGAAGGCATCATTGACAGAGGAAGACAGTGGGCTTCATGACCAAACATGCTGTGGGAAAATCACATGAAGACTACCCAGACAGGATAAAGTGGAGATTTCTCTGCAGGCTTTGCTGGGGCTCTCCAGGCAGCCCCAGCTCTGCCAAGCACATTCCAGAGCTTGCCTCACATGCCCAGACCAGCAAAGGCCTTTGCATTTGCAGTGACTTCATATTCAGCCAAAAGTAAACACACTCTCCACTTTTTCCATGGACAAATACTAACCCCAAATTGTCAGGGTTGGCCTCTCTTAAATCCAAATGGAAAGCCACCTTTCCCAAGAAAATAAAGCCATTTTTAACTCAATGATACCTCCTGGCCACAAAAGAAAACTTTGCTAAAAGCTTCCTAGATATTATTTATCATGCAATCATGCTATGATCAAGCAGGCAAAGCCTAACAATGGAACAAAGGCACTCAAAATACTCACAACTGATGATCCAAAAATGCTCGCACTAGCAAACACCTGCACTCAAGATTTAAGCAGTACATCTGTAAGACACACTGCTTATAAGACCCACCGCTCGCACACTCATACATGCACACACAGCTCACAGCCGCCTGATTGGAATATTCTTCTGAAAGTATCCTGTGATAAAGCAGGTGCCAATTTGAATAAAAAACAAACTGGCCCAGAAGATCTGAGTGGCGTCAAACTTTGGCACCTGTTAAACATATATCTCGCGTCTCTCCCACCTTGCACTCTGAATCTATGCCCTAAATTCAGTCGTCTAACAAACAATAAGACATGCAGAGGCTGGAGACTTACCAGGTTGGAGTTGGTGGCGTTGGAGTCATCTTCCGGAAAGGGAATATAGATTGCTAAGGCCACACAATTGGCAAAAATAGTCAGTAAAATAATTATTTCAAATGGTCTGAGAAAGGAGTTAAGGAAATCAATGCCACTGTTAGCACAAGTGAAACAAACACACATCTATATATTTTTTTAAATGAATCAAAGATTCTTAAGAATTCTGTTTAAACAATGCATTCCAAGCCCCTTGTATTTTGAAGAGAAACATATGCCTTTTAAGTGCTTCTAGTGGACCCCCGCCAAAATTTTTTCCTAATATGTCAAGAGCAGTGGAGGCCAGTCGCGTGCCAGAGTAAACACAGATTTCTAAATAACTTCTTCTCCTCTTTTATTTATTTAGATTACATTTGATTTCATTTCCCCTCGTGTGGGCTTGGGGTAAAGAGCCCTGCCTGCCCCAGGAAGGATTCCCCACAGGACCCCATTTCCACATGGTTCATGAACTGTCACCAAACAAGCGGCCCTTCATGGAAATCTACAGATTTTGCTTTTCAGTTTTTGGAAGCAAAGTGAGAGTGTTTTACCTCCCTGGGGTTTAGGACTCCCCAAAGCCAAGTAGGATGTGTGCTGTGGTTTCAGAGGTAGGGACTGTATCCCTTTGCCAGTTCAGCTCCGTATAGGGCATAGTGATGGCCTGGGCTATAGAGCATCAACCAAGGGTCCACTCACTAGTAACAGTATACTCTGATGTTCTCTTGCCATGACCACTTCATGAACACACCAGGACAGGACACAGTGAGCAGTAAGCTAATGTGATAGCACACACTCCTCTACTGAGACCACACCACACCCAAAGCAAAGAAGTCTCAATCTGTGTTCCCACAATCAAGTTCCTAGTCTCTTTCACAGAGCCTCTTCTAATTAGCCTCCTATTGCTATGATAAAACTCATGACCAAAAGCAATTTGGAAAAGGAGAGGGTTTATTCCAGTTTATACCTGATAGCCTATCACAGAGGGAAGTCAGGACAGGAACTCAAGCCAGGAACCTGGAGGCAGGAACTGAAGCAGAGCTCACAGAGGATGCTAGTTACTGCCTTGGTCCTCATGCCTTGCTCAGCCTGCTTTCTTATGCAACCCAAGACTATCTGCCCAAGGGTAGCACTGTTCACAGTGAGCTGGGCCCTCACACATCAATCACTAATCGGGAAAATGCCCCATAGACTTGCCTACAGGCCAATCTGATGGAGAAGTTCTTTTCATTGAGGATTCCTTTTCCCAGATGACCTGAGCTTGTGCTAAGTTGATAAAAGACTAACCGGCACAGAACCTAATGAGAAGAAGGGCATGGATGAAAATTACAGAGTAGAGAGACCAACTGTACTCGCAGAAGTAACAAACTCTAAATCATGAAGAGACCCTAGAGATTATCTAGTCAAAATCTTTGAGGCCCCAAAGAAGCTAAGAAATATCCTCAAAGCCCTATAACAAGCCAGTGGCCAGGCAGCACTGGAACCAGATCCCCTGACCACCATGTCCAGTGCTCACCTCACGCCACAGCCTTCAAGCTTGGATTCATGAGCCTGCTAGGCCAGTACACAAAGTTCTGCACTCTGGGGGGAGTCTGCATCACTGCTTTCATGATGGATCCCCAGCATCACCATGGCAGAGCTGAGGGTACCTCCTAAGACGTGCCATGGTTCAAATGTGTCTTGGTTTCACAAGATGCCCTGTGAGAGAACATGACCAATCATGGCCATCATCATCACACCTGCCCTAGATCCCCAAGTGGCAAGAAGCAGAGCCAGACCCAGAACCCAAGCATAGCAATAGCTTCTTACAGCCTGCTGCCCTGAGGTGGCCAGGCAAGGATGCAATGGCAATGGAGACAGGAAGGAGTGTTAGGGCAGTGGTGGCAAGTCTGGCATGCCTCCAGAGACTTCACATCCAGCTCTGTGATGACCATACTCCCAAGCACCTGGAAAGAGACAGTAATCTCTTCTGCTAATGGAGGAAACTGAAGCATGCAGAGTTGTGCTGGGCCTGAAGTCAAGTTAACCGCTAGAGTGGGACCCAGACTCACAAAGTTGGTGACTAGGTCAGTTTCAGGACCACTTTGTGCTGATTTGCCTCAAGTGGCCATGAGGGCATTTCAGAAAGCTAGTTCTCCCAACCCTCCTCCTCCATCCCCTTCTTCTTCTTCACCATGCCCCAAGCTGCTCAGGACAGTGACTCTCGTCCCACACTGCAAGGTTCCATTCTCATTGCCTGGTGCCCTATCAGGAAGGGGCACTGCAGACAACAGAGCCAAGCCTCATGAATATCTATCTACTCATCAGGTGTCCTCACTCTCTGTACCAGTCAGGGAGCCAAGCTTGACATGTTTCAAGTGCTGTCCCCCACCTTCCCTGCTCCATGCAACACAAACATAAAAGCAACCCATCCAGCACCATACACTAAATCTCCAGGCTGATGCTGGAGGATACTGTATGCCAAGAGGACAAACAGGCAGACTGGGAGAGCTGCAGCCGGGATACAGAGGAGCACCCAGCAAATCTGATACACCCATGCTATCTCCATCCTTTCAACTGCCCATCTGACGACAGCACCAGGCAGGCCCCACCTTTTCAAGAGCTGCTGAGAACATCTCTCTCCTTCCCTGTTCTAGGCAGTCTGGAGCTTGCATACAGCTAGTACAACGGACTGCATTCCCTCCCTCTCCCCAGGAGGGAGGCACCTTCTCTCAGGAAGGCCAGTTACAGTAATCATGCACTGAGGGCTGCAGATTCAGGTCCCTGTAGACCTACCCTGGAGTGCACATCCTAAGCATCACGTCTCGATAGTTATCTCTATTCCTACATAACTATCTATTCCCACCCAGCAATTTACTGTCTAGTACCACAAAGTAGCCGTCTCATCCTACCTGATAACAATCTTGTCCAACTATTAACTCTCTATCTGGTCCCACCTACTAACTATCTAGTACCACTCCGTAACTATCCGGTCTTGCCTAGCCCTTGGCCATACTCTCTACCACTGTAGTGCAGAGAGTTTGGGAAGTACATGGATTTGGGGAAGTACATGGGTTTTGAATGTGAGGAATCTGGATTTAAAACCAACTTTGTCAACACCTGCTCTATGAATTAGAGGCAGGGAACTTTGGATTTCAGGATCTCCCTGCTCTCCCTTCATAGTGGTTATCCCCAGGGTCCCGCTTCTCTCCTCCTGTGCCTCTGAAGGTAGCCTGGTGGGACTGCCCACGCTCAGCTTCTCACCCATTCATGCACTATGTGCGGCTTTGCAGACTGGACATTTTGGCAGCAGCCCTTGCTTAGCACTGTATCCTATTATAGTTACCCTTGGGAAAGGAACTCAGATATTCCAAGAAGGACTGTTCTTTGCTCCACAGAACTTTAGTTCCGCCCTAGGTCATCCTCTTTTACCTTCCAATCACTTCCAAAGGTTTTTTAAATCTTTTCCTAGAAACTCACAAATAAAATCGAACACTCCAAGTGGAAAGAAGCACAGGACCCTGTCTAAGTGAATTGGGGGTTTAGAGAGATAACACCGCAGTTTCTAATACTGTCTATTCTGGGTCACGTGACCTGGAAAGTTTGATGTGACTTATTCCATCCCTAGTGACAGTCAGGGCTGAGCATTGATGCCTTATCCAATGTAACTCCATGATGCTCAGAACTTAAGATGTGTGTCCATGGTGAGAGTCCTTCAAAGACATGATTTCTAAATTCCCCTCCACCCCTTTTTGTGTGTTCAGAGTGGATACCTGTTATTCTAGATGATTCTTTCAATTTTGGCTATACCATAGCTTTGCCTGGAGAACTCTGTAGAGTATCTGGGGACTAATGGGACCTGTGGCACCTACAATTTGCTAAAACTTTCCAGGTGATTCCAATGTAATGCCCAGGCTGAGAACCTCTGGTCCCAAGTGCTAAGCCACAGGCTAGAGCCACTGACCACTATTTCCTCATGGCCCATTTACACTAGAAAGAGGTCAGGCTGTGAGCTGCCACAACACAATGCCATAGGAAAGAAAGCCATGAAGAAGCAGCATGCAATAACAACAAATAACCCACACAGGCAGGTCCCAGGTGGCTTGAAAGCAAGTTTATATGCCACAGTGTCTTCTCTAAGGTCACTTGTGGCAGGAGGAGTCTGTCCCTTCTCTCAAACACTCAGGAGTGAAAGTGTTTAGACTTAAAATCTGTCTGGATTTTGGAGTCTGTGCAGATTCACAATGAGAGGACTTGGGAACAGGACCCAGGTTATATACACCTTACCCATACAGACAACAAAAATTTTAGTGCCTGCATTTTGACTGCAACCTGTCACATAAGATCAAGTGGACAATTTTCCATTTATGGCATCATGTTGCTACTATAAAAGTTTTAGATTTTAGAAGAATTCAGATTTCTGGTTCAGGGATGCTTGTAATACCAACAAATTCTGGGACCTTGTCCTGTGAGCTAGTGACTCATGTAGTCTAGGGGAGAAGTCTAGAATCCTGTCACTGAAACAGTAAGGATAAGATACCCATAACATCCCCAGAGGGTCAGCCCCTAGGCACAGGCCAAAGGAACACCTTCACCAGTCCACAGCATAAAGGATATTTCCATTCAACAATGCTTATGCATGCCCTCCTGATGGGGTTCTTCAGAGTCAGGCAGAGCAGAGCCCGGGGCGGCCGTGTGGCAGTTGTGCCCCCCTGCTTCTTGGGTTTCCCATACTGCTGCCGCTTCCGCTGTGTGGAACTGACGGTAGAGATGGTTGCGTTGCCAGCACTGCCCATGAGCTTGGCCTGCCGGGCAGCATCGATGGCTGCCTGCCATGACAGTGCTGCCCCTGGAGTAGGGATGTGCTCCGGGGCGAGCCCTGCAGCTGCGTTGGCGTTCATGTTGGCATGAGCTGGGCGTGGGCTCCCATAGTTGGAACCTGCGAGGAGAGAGAAGACAACAGTTACTATGGTGAATACAGGAGCATTGGGGACACATTTTGGATTCTAGACACAATTTTGGACAAAGAAAAATCTTTTTTCTTTTCCCAAGCTATTGCAAGAACTTGGGAGGTAACATACAAAAACACCAATATGTATGCTCCAGGAAATACAGCCATAAAATCTATTCCAGGCCCTGTGTGACCTAGTTCATCCAGATAAACTTGGGCCTGTCACTCTCTTCCCTAGTCTCACTGACTTGACTTAGGCAGACAAGATGTGAGAAGCGTATGTTCACAGCACTGAGCTAGTGAGAAAGTATATGGCGAATGGTGAAATCAATGCAACTTCTGACCCTTAAAATACATATTCATAAGAGTGCTCAAATAAAAGGATATTCATTTAGATAGAATGGGTAAATAAGAAATGGAAGAAGATGAGGGTAAGATAGAGGAATTAGGAGGAAGGAAATGTGCAGACATGACAGTCAGTCATCCCAGCCCTGGAACTGATGGCGCAAAGACACAGTACAGCCAAGAGTGGGAAGCTCTAAACTCTGCAGTGAGAAGGTTAGCCAAAGTAAGCTCATACCCAGTGCAGTAATCTGGGAGTTGAATGGCCCCCTCCAAGACTACATCAATATGGTTCCAGGGAGGCACTACTGGGGGGGGGGGTCATAGAACATTTGTGGTCAGATCTTCCTGGAGCCACTTTCTTCTACCACTCAGATGATTAAGTTACTTTAGTGACTTAGCTACTTCTCAGTTAAGATGACTCCATTACCTCTCTCATGCAATCCAAAAAGACCCAACCAACATGCTTGCACAGTCCTCGACATGCTTGCTGGCTTCCAAAGTCTCTGTCCTCCTCATCGAAACAGCCTCAGAGATAGTAAAACTTCAACTATAAGCCAAATGATTGACATCAGTATCCAAGATGCTGATGACGGGGTTCTGAGCCTTCCCTGGCACAACAGCAAATCGTATTGTGGTAGATTACCACTTCTTCCCATGGACAGAGATGAAGGAGCAAGAAATGAACAGATGCTATGTACTTATTATCACCCACTGGATACCAAGGCTAGCGCATCAGGCCTTCTTTGGCACCAGCTGTAATCAGCCACCTGCACAGCTGTTGGATGACATCTGTGGTATTTGACTTTAGCCTCATTCCACAGACCCTGGTAAAGTGTCTCCATTGTGCCCACTACTCTGGCACACTCACCTCACTACACACTCCCCTTATGCTCTCCCCTTCCTCTGCCCAGTGGCACCAGGCAGTTTCTGCACCTCAGGAGCATGTTTACCAGACCATCAAGCTTGTGAAGAACAGACCTCTCCTCGATGGAGAAGCCCCCTCTCTCACAGCCTATCACTGATTGCCCTCCTTTCAATATATAGATGCTAAGAGTAAAGTAAGGAAGGCTCCAGAGGCTAGGGACATAGGCCCCCAGAGCAGAGAGCTGAGAGCATGGGTTCGGATTAGCCAAGGCAGCTGAAGCAGAGCTGCTCGCCTAAGCAGCAAGACAAGTGTCTCCACTCAACACCCAAGAAAACAAAGGAGCATGTGACTCATTAAAGGTCACGAAATGAGACAATGGAAGATTTTACTGCACTCGGGGCTCATGGTGAACTGCCAGACTCTATCCCTCCCTCCTCACCTCTTTCAACACTCCACACATGCACATGTGTGTGTACACAAGCACGCAGATACATGCATGCACACCTCCTCCTGGACTTCTGGGTTGAGCAGCAGCTGTAACACTAACACCTACAGTAACTTCCCTGGTGACAGAGAATGGAAAGCATCCCTGTTTCTTTTTCTTACACCGATGCGAGCAAGTCCAAAATGGCCCTGCATCCCATCTCTGCTTGTCAAACTGGGCTGGAACTTAACTCTTCCTGGCTCTGTTCTATCTGTTCTGTCTGTTGACTTTGTAGATTCTTTTTGGCATTGACAAAGTTTAGTGGTCACTGTTTTAGCTCCTGGACCTATCTTTCTCTACTTCTATAAAAGCAGCCATGTTCCCTACTAAGCCTGGCACACCCCAGTTTCCTATCCACATCAGTTCATCACTTTCATTTCTCTCAGATCAGTTGCTGGTTCACAAAGCAAGCAGTGCCCGGGCTTTAGGGTGACACATGAGAAGAAGACAGAGAGCCCCAGAGTGAAAGCCCAGCAAGGGGTCCTGGGCACCGTGGGCATAAGACAGGTCAGGAGGCACCTGGATGAACTCCTGAGCACCTCACACTCCATATTGAGACCCATTCCCAGAACACAAGGATACCTCCAGGGCATACAATCTGGAGACACATGTTAAGAGGCCTGAGTGTGCCGAGAAATAGAATATCACCCTCCTCCTTTGCCTGAGGATAAGAATACAGCTATCTTAGAATGTGGCTATAGCCTTTGAGTAGTAAAGGGTGGCCCCACCATAAATGGCCACATGCAGGAAAGAGAGAAACGTATTCTCCAAGGTTAGTCTCCATGATGGATACACTTTAAGGTCACTATGGCCTTGGCTTCTCCAAGTCGCTTTCCCATCCCAACCTGAGGTTCTAGGAGAGCCTAAATGACAGCTGCAATGGGAAGTGCAACCTTCCATGCGTCTTAGGAGTGGGGAAATTCCATCTCTGTAGCAAGGATTCTGAACCCAAAGTAATGCCATGAAGGTAGGACAGCCCTACATTGTTTCTCTGATGCTTTTTTGTTAGCACAAAATCACCACCCAATACAAAGACCAATTTTCAAATTATAAGGCTGATTCAAAGCTTTGCCTCCTGGCTGCCAGTTGAACTGATGCCACCAGCTAAGTCTAATCTGGCTCCAGACTTACTGGGCTATATCCCCTGATGCTCTCGTGCCCAAGAGAACCCCAGAATTGTAGCTCAGCAGACCAGACCACATGGAAACCTGTCAGACCTCCACAGCACCAACCTCTTCCAGACATAAGAAAAATGATTCCTGTTTGTCCAATGGCTGAGCTCCCTTGAAGACAGCAGCAACCATGCCTA
Source organism: Grammomys surdaster (assembly GCF_004785775.1). Classification (NCBI taxonomy): domain Eukaryota; kingdom Metazoa; phylum Chordata; class Mammalia; order Rodentia; family Muridae; genus Grammomys; species Grammomys surdaster. The sequence goes on along the minus strand of NW_021620771.1, from coordinate 458,330 downwards.
CTTCACAAAGGTGTTAACTCTTCTCAGAAGAGCAAGGACACAGCACGGCCCCAACACAGACCCATTAGTCTCATATCACCCTGCCCTACAAGGTCCCAGAGAGAAGTCCCAGTCGGAGAATGGATACATGCTTCTTCAGTGTTAGAGTAGCTTGGTGCTGCATATCTCCCAGTCAGGAGTATGTCCAATAATATGACACAGTGGTTTTTAAATTCTCCATCCCAAAGAATGCTCGACATCTATTGCTAGTGACTATAATGATGACGATCTCCTGAGAAGCAAGAATGCTGTCACAGCTTGTATCATAAGTATCCCCCAATGCCTCATGCACTGTCCTCATTACATGAGGGGGTCAAACCTTCAAGAGGCGGGATCTGATGAGAAGAACTTGGATTGATGGAAATAGGGCCTTGAAGGAATATTGTAGCCCACCCCTCTATGTCCTTAAGCCCCCCAGCCATCATGAAGTCAAAGGTCAGCATAAGCCATACTCCCTGACCATAATGTAATGTCCCCCACAGATCCAAAAGCAATGAGCCAAGGGACTGACTCTTCTAAACTGTGAGTCAAAGTAAACTGTTGCTCCTTACATGCTGTGGCCTCTGGTGTGGTAGAGTCTTAGTGACAGAGAGCTGACTGACACAAGATAAGCCGCAGGTAAACGTTAAACCTTTATCTTATGAAGTCTGTCTATCTACACCTTAAGCCCTGCGTCCTTCCCCTTACTCTGCGGATAGGAGAGAGGCTCTGAGGAGAGAGACTAGCACTCTCTGCCTCCCATTCACCACTCTGGTCCAGGCCACCATTCACTTCCTGATGTGAGAATCTCTGAGATCTCTCTCATTTCCAGTTTTCTCCCTCTCCAACCCAAGCCTCACTCACAAGCAGTCAGGATAATCCTTTAGGAAACACAAACACTAAATCAGGCCCTATCATTCTCCTACATCAATCATTTTCAAACCCATCGTGTTTCTTGAAACCTGTATATGCCGGCCCAGGCCAGCTTCCCTGGGCTTATTACATCTGGTCTCCTTTTGTCCCTCAAACATGTCCAGTTCTAATCAGCTACCCTGCATTTCTGTGTACTTAGAATCCTCTTCCCTCTGCCCCTAGCTTCATGCTTTCTATTTACATTCCAAGCCTGGCTTTAAATAATTCTGTCTTAAAACTTCTAATCCCCCAGAACCAGGCAAGACTTCCAGTGGAGGGATTGGGACACCAACCCAACCACACAACTATCAACCTATATTCTGTCCTGCCAGCACAATATGCTGGAGTAAAGGTGGCAGAGAAATTGTTGGAGTGGCTCACCAATGACGGGTCTAGCTTGAGACCCACACCATGAGAGAACACCTACCCCTGACACTGTCTGGAGGACCAGAAACCAGAGGCCAGATGGTCCAGGGACATAAGATAGAACCAAACACACCTGGGAAATAAAGAAGTGAAGAAATGATTTTTGCCTGGCATAATCACCACCAGAGAGGCTTCATTCAGCAACTGACAGCAACAGATACAGAGACCCATAGTCAAACATTAGGCAAAACTCAGAGTATCCTGCAGAAGAGGGGGAGGAAGGATTGTAGGAGCCAAAGGGGTCAAGGACACCACAAGAAAACCCAGAGAATCGACAAACTGGATTCACGGGAGCTCACTGAGACTAACCAACAAGAAGGGAGCCTACGTGGGTCTAACCTCAGCTCTCTGTAGATATGCTATATTTGTGTGGCTTAATGTTTTGTGGGACTCTTAATAGTGAGAATGGGGTCTGTCTCTGATGCTTTCAGACCCTTTTCCTGCTACTGGGTTGCCTCATCCAGCCTTAATATGAGGGAAGTGTCCAGTCTTATTACAACTTGATGTGCCATGTTTGACTGATATCCCTGGGTGGCCTGACCTTTTCTGAAAGGAAATGGGGGACGAGTGGATGGGAAGGGAGGTGATGAGAGTTTGTCTGGGAGGAGAGGAGGGAGGAACAACTGTGGTCAAGATGTAATATATGCAAGAATAAATTAATTAAAATATTTTCTAACCCAAGAACTGAGAGCCTAACCAGTAGGATCCAGTATTCCTGCCACCTCCCTCCCCCACACTACTCTCAGGTAAAGATGCCCAGATCCCTGGGCAACATAAAGGGATTCCTAATGAACCACAGACATGGAAAAGATATGGGTTTCAACAACACAGCCACCTTCTGTGGTCATGTGACTTCTGCCACAAATAGAGCTGGTGACTCCTAAAGAATGCCTAAGTGACAGGCAGATCAGAAGGCAGCTCACCTCAGGAAGGAGAAGGCTGCAATGGCTGCCCTGCTGCAGTTCTTGTCAGTCAAGTCCCTGAGTGCACAGCAATGGCCTTCTTTTGAGTCAGGGGTCACCCAAAACCTTTGCAACCATCTACCTGGATTCTCCAAGCCCTCATAGGTGACAAGGGCCCCATATGTAGCAGGCATTCTAAAACTGAAGATGTACTGGCCTGAGCCAGCACAAACCTGGTAACTGGAAAGCAAGAGGACCCTGTCTCCTGGTCTTGACTCAGTCAAGACTGTCCTTCGCCATCTTGGAGGAGTTTATCCACAGATGACTCCAGCAGGCCTTACAGGGTCACCCTGTGACATGGAATGACAGGCAGACAGCTGACATGGATGCTCTTCCAGCTTCTTCCTACTGCCTTCCTGGACCACAGAGGCAAACACCTAAGCCAAGTCTCAGGTTCCCTGAAGCCAGAGTTCCTAACGCAGCTTTGAGACTGCACAACCAAGACCCAAACCAAAACCGAACCAGGTGGGGCAGGAACCTGCTCACTGGTACAGCTTCCAAGTCCTGCCGACAGCTTCCCAACCCCAGGGGCACTGGAGTCTACGATATCCCCAGCTTCTTAACCAAATGCAATTCCCTTGATCTATTCTGCAGTGCTCTTCAGATGCCATTCCTCCAAGACAATCCTAGTGCCTCCTCCCCCAACCCTTCCAGCTAACCCTGAAGTCCTTTGATTCCTGTATCCTGTATCCATTCTTCCTAAAACCATCACAGCTGCTCAAGACACGTCGGCCTTGTGCTATGCAATATAGCTCTGTTATTATTTGGGTTTGAATTTATGTTTTCTGAGACAGAGACTCACTCTATAGAGCTGGCTGAGTCTCACACTCACTGTATAGCCCAAGTTGATCTCAAACTAAAGGCCGTTCTCCCTTCCCCGGCTGCCCAAATGCTGGGCTTACAAGCATGAGTCACTATTCCCCAGTCTGACCATAACGTTTATGGTAGTAGATATGGTATGTCATTTTGAACTATCCAATATGGTGGCTATCCATCAAATGCATCTGTAGAGCACATATAATGTCTCTGGGACAATGGTGGAAGCACATTTTAAGTTCTATTTAATTTCAGTTCATCTCCTTCTAAATAGACACAGACTACCACATGGGACAGTACTTAAGGCAGAGCACTGTGAAGACTGGGGTATGAAGTAGGAAAGAGAGATAAAGAAGCACTTGGTTTCTAAGCAGGAAAGGGGAGCAACCAAGAATGGGTCTGGGTGTGATAGATGGGTGGCTGTCCTAATCTTGAAATAACTACTGCCTGCAAAAAGACCTACCAAAGTGTAATGATTCTCAGCTCTGACAAACACTAAGGCCATGACTATCTTTACCTGTCTGACACTGAAAAAAAATAAGTGTGGAACGATTCTCCTCAATGGGCTGATAGAAACCTGATTTTGTCCCTCAGGCTGAGAGGGGTGGTTGAAATGAAAGCCTCCTCCCTTGAGTGTGTCCACCTTGAAGCTGAGCACCTGAACTGCTTGAACACAATACAGCACTTATCGCAACTCTTCCTCACCTTTCCAGAACAGAAGAGATGCGGAGAGCAGCCCCATGCCCACAGCCGTTGCATCTGTTCCATAATGAAGAGACAGCAAGGGGCAAGGACATCTGCAGCATCTCCCCAACTCAGCAGATCAGCTGCTGCCTTAAATAGAGCACCTTCCTCTGATGACCCGCCAGGGGCAGGGGGAAGGCAGGTAGAAAACCTGAGCCTCCCCAAGGCCACACTAATAAGAAAGTGGCCCTGCCAACAGCATCCGCACCTTCTCAGACCAGCATGGAAACCCCTTCTCTATAGTATACGAAGCAAGTCAAGAAGGTGACAGAGGAAAAGAAACCTCAATAAGGAGTCCCACTGAGGAAAGAACCATCTGCTCCTGATCAAGGTTAGCCTGTCCCCACTAGACACTAAGCATTATGCTGCTTTATCTTTAGTGGCCAGCATCAGCAGGCATGAAGGAGGGACAACTCACGGATGCATGCAGCTAAATCACAGGCTCCGGTCACTGAGGGCAAACCATGATAATGGCAAACTACTCCTCCATGTCTTCTTCCCTGGCACGGAGGCAAGGGAGGTCTCCATTTCTGCTGTTCACACCACCACTTGCTGACAACACACCTAAATTCAGTGAGCTCAGAGTGAAGCTACTGAAAGTCAGCACTTCAGACTGTAGTTAAGCGATGTAATTGGCTCTGACTGGGGGCAGACATCATGCTGCGCAAACAGGAAGTCCTTGGGATAACTGGTATCTGGGGACAGTGTCATGGCAGCTTGGCAAAACCCTGACAGAATACCTGAGAGTTCAAACCTTATAACCTTCACATTTTACAGGAGAATTTTCCCAAATTCTGCACATTAAATGATTCTTTGGTAAGGAAGGACAAGTTTGATTTTATTTTATAAATTACATATACCACGAGAATTACCACCGCCAAACCAGTACTCAACTCCTGTCCCACTGCTGAAAGCCCCTCTAGTGGGGGCCTAGTCCCACCTGGCAAACATCTGCTTGCTGCCACAGAGAAGAGCAGGGATTCCAATACACCGTCTTCATGAACTCCTGGTGGCTTTGTGCTGCCTGTGGCCAAGGCTCTAGACAAAGGCCACAGATAGCTAGGTATTTGCAGCAGTGGCTCTACAGAACAAAGCCATGTGGCCTGAAGGTGAGCAAGATAGAAAGGTAGCTAAAAACAGGCCATGGTGGTGTACATGCTTTGTCTGTTGTAGGCTCCCTCTCTGGGGTGAATAGGTGTGTGTGTTGCATCTCCTCAGGGAAAGTTTTATCACACAACATATACCCAGGCTTCTGATTCTATAAAGTACCAAATAAATAGACATTTCTCTGGGCCTCAGTCAATTGCTCTGAAAAATAGAATTAGCAATGCATTCCTTGCAGGATGACCAAGAATACTTAATGAGATTGTATGTCTGGAAGTTCTACCCATAGAGCAGCAGCTATTAATAAGAACTGCTCCAGATCCCCACACAAAGCGCCTCAGGACACAAAGGAAGACTACCTTCTTCCAATGAAGAGACACGAACATGAAGAGTGTGTTATTAGTTTAAAGATTCTCCCGATGCTCATTTTTTGCTTTCTGCAACCATACCTTAAAGCTGTTGCATTCCATATTCCCAGATCAGGCATCAGTCCCTGGGAGGAAACTACAGGTACGGAGAGATCCAGAGATCCAACAAAATGAAAAGGCTCTGACATTGTTCCACTATTGGGGTTGCATGGCACAGAGGAGGGGTGCTACCCCTCAGAGTCACACACTAAAAAGCAAAATATGTACAGAAACAGAGTCACCCAGGCCTGCTTGTCTTACTACTGGATGTCTCTCATCCTTGCTAAAGTAGAAGAAAACGTCACTTACTTCTTGCTTCATAGTCCCTGGACATTTAATAATGCTACATGCAAAGTACAATATTTCTTTCATTTACAATGGGGGGCTACACCCATTTGTCTTGCTAACCCTTAAAACCCCTACCAACAGGCAAACAACAAGGCAGAAGGCAACAAGAGCAACAGCAATAAACACACAGGTAGACAATAAGCTCCATGCTGAGATAGAGCTGTCTAGGCCTAGACTTTCCCCACATTTGATGGAGAGAGCAAAGAGCTCTGAACCCTACTCCTGGCGCCATCCCTTCTGCTCTGCACTCACCCCTGCAAGTCCCCTCCTTAACTCTCCTCTTCCTGGTCTTCAGAATGAAACTCAAACGCTGTGAGAAATCCTCTGTCTCAGCACTCAGGCCCCAGTGCTCTTTGGATCACATCTGGAGAGCATCCCATGGCTCCCACATTCTCACCAACTAGCCTGACCCTACCAAGGCCTCTCTTACCCATTATTTGAGCTAAATAAAGAGCACCCGGCCTCCCCTCCCTCAAACAACAGTTGGACTCTTTCCAATGCAGAAGCAGCCTGGGATAGCACCCAGCTAATCCACTCACTGCCCCTTGCTAGCTTATGCATAGGGACTCACGACCTCCTGAAAGCTACACATGAGGACCAAGTGCAACCCACAAGCATTCATCTGAGAAGGGTGGCAAGGAAGATCCTAGGAGATCTCTTTCTCTTCTCTTTCATCATGTCCATACCAGCCTCATCACAGTTGCATGGAAGTCTGCAAAGCCAGAGGAGCACTGCACCACAGCTAGTATTTCTATGACTAACAGTAGAGGGTAGCAAGTGCTGGTAACAAAAGAGCAGAACCATCAGGCATGTCTTGTCACCAGTGGGGAATGCTACAAGCCACTGTGCAAAGCAGGATGACAGTTGCTCAAAAATTAAACATTCGATTACTATAGATCCAGTTGGCATACAGCCAAAATTATTAGAAATTAAAAGGTCCAACAGGTATTTGCACACCAGCATTCATAGCAGCGTTATTCACAAGAGACAAAAGACAGAGACAGTACAAGTGTTCACCAATGGATCAACAGGTTGTTCAAATGTGTTCTACACTGGAATACTGCTCAGCCCTAAAGAGAAAGGATATTCTGACTTATGCTCCAAACAAGAAGAAACACATTATGATAGGTGAAATAAGCCAGATAGAACAGGATTCCATTCCTGGGTGTTATTCAGGCCTACCCTCTAAATCAAACTGTCTCCATCTTCATCAGGTCAGATTTTAGGGAGGGGCTGTGGTAAATAGCCTGGGAAAGACAAGTATGGAGGCATCCATCTGTGAAGCTGTGGGAAAGCTGTCATCCATGCTGGGTAGATTCTCCAGTTTGCTTTTTTAGGTCATCCAGGCTCCTGTTAGAAGCCCTCACCAACAATCTGGAAGTAGCCCAATAGCTGATATAACTCAATAAGGAGGTAAAGACTTTGTGATCTAAGACACCCAAGGATCCTTCCAGCAGGAATAACAAGCGAATCTAGACCAGGACTGAGGGGATCCCAGCCCCTCCACAAACACTTCCAGGGAGCAGGGACACAAGCCCAGAGAAGGATTCAAAGAATCTTGGTTATAAATTACTTTCAAATATCAAATAAATCATATATGCAGATGCACAAACATGCCTTCACAACTGAGTCAAACCAGACACCTGCCTAAATGCATCTCAAGAGCCATTAAATACCAGCTGTCAGAGCCGCGGCTTGGTACCTACCCAGCTTCAGCCTTGCCCAATACCATCTGCAGGGTAGACCACAGTACGACCACTCTGATACTCTGGCACTTCTCCCAGAGGTGGCCCACACTGAGTACAAACAGAGGTGATTGATGAAGGAATGCCTTTTCAGTTCTACATGCTGACAACTCCAAGTCAGGAGACACAGCATCAGTGTCTTTGCTGACAATACACTGAGGCAAAGGGACACCTGTGGCCCTGCCCAGTGAGACCCAGGCTAGGGCTGACTTATCTGCCACCAATCCTCCATTTTCTCTGGCATCTTAAGCCCATGCTAGCAATCGCATGTACAAAGATACACTGTGTTCTCTCCAAATGTATCTCTCCCATCCTTCCTTTACTCCCAGGTGCCCAATTTCTCTGACACTTTCTTGACCCAGTTATACCTGGGGGTCCCTCTACTCCAACATCCCCTTTTGTTGAAAGCAGAGGAAGTACCTGTGCCTTCATCTTTGGATATACCCAAGACTTGGGGCAATGGATACCACCAAGTAGAGCATCCTTTGAGATCCTAGCGCTTTACACAGGCCAATGCACTTCAGTGCTGCCTAGTCCTTCCTCTGCTTCAGTTGCTTTAGAAGGCCAAGACAAAAGGTCTACACACCACCCTCAATATGAAGGTAGACATCCAAAGGCTCTACTGCTCTTCAGCTCAGAAGAGAATCCACAAAGCAGAAACAAGGCCTGTAAAAAGTCTTTAAAGCTCTTCAACCTGTGACTTTGTCCCTTTGTTTATGTTCCTCTCCCCTGTGTCCTCACAGTAATCGGGAGGGTTATAACCTTTAAGACAATGCATATCTGATCTTGTTCTATGAAGACCAAAAACAGTGGAGAACAGAGTGTAGGGTGTGGAAATACTTGAGTTTAGGGGATTGTACAGCAAATGATAAAAGCAACTATCTTTGAAACAGCGAAGTAGCATGACAAGTGGTTAAAAGCCCAGATGATGGTTGTAAGAGCCCCAAGGGCCTGTTCTGAATTGCCGGTTGCTAGTTCCATGACCTCAGCATGCTGCTCAAGCATTTAAAGACACCATAAGCACTCAGCCTGGTCCAGCTTCTTCCGAGGTCACCGTGGCACTGCTGGCTTCGTTTTGTAATCACAAAGGCTTCTAAAGCTCAGGGCTCTAAAAATAAAGGAAGATTCAGGAAAGGAACCTGGGAAAGCTCAGGGATGACCTTGTCCAGTGTCTGAAACTCAGACCTGTATTTACACTGAGTTAGCTGCATGTGATTCCAGCCATTCCCACTTCCTGGATAACGTTCTCTCTCGGGTCTATTTCTGAGCATAGCTGGATACCTGGATCTCATCTCCTATCCCCTAGTAAGTGGCTATTTGACCCTGAACAAGATCACCTCCCTCCTGTGTACAGTTACCTCAGCCGCAAATAGAAGAAGTTCACCAAATGATCCCTAAGGTCCTGCACGCTTTGCTGACAGTCACAGATTCTAAAATTCTTATGTGGGTGGTAGAGGAATTTATTGTTTGGAACATGCTGTCAAAAGGACTCAGCTTCCCAGATGGATCCTGAGGTCCCTACACACCCACACCCACCCTGAAGTCTCTCCTTGAATGTTGACATAAAGTGGACTGCAAAGTCTCTGCTCTACTGGGTCAGCACCTTCTAGGGTGTTCTCCAATCTCTAAGGCAGAATTCCCTGGGAGTGAAGAGCAACACCTATGCCCGATCCACTCTGCTTTAAATGACACTGACACTGATTTACAGGTGATCACCTGCCCTCCCTAGTGACCCTCAGGAGCAGGAGGCTGCAGAATAAAGACCCACGCACTCCATACATAGTAGGTGGCTGAAGAACCTCTGATTGTAGCATGAAATGTAGAGGGCCCACACAGCTTTGGTCCCTGTGATTTCCCACTGCAGACTCAGCACTCTAAACATCATGACATAAACATGGGGTGCCTCATAAAACTGTGGGTGGGGCTCTCATTCAAGATGGTCAGTGTTTGGCCCAACCTTCCTGTGATGCCAAGGAATTATGAAACTTAACATGTAGACTTCAGGGCACCGCTATGTAAAGAGATCCCTATGGGAAAGAGAACACTGTTCCTTCAGACTCAAGAAAGGGGCCAATGAGGCAAGACCCTCCCATGACCACAATGTTGCTTTTGAATACAGATCTTCATAAGGAGATGTGCACACATAAGCACATATCACCAATGAAGGATACAGAGGCACAGAGCACTGCTACTCTCCTCTGTGTATGTCATGGCCTTTGCCATGCTTTCTGCATACAGACATAGTGCATCTGTGGCTTCCCACCCCTGCTCAGGCATAACCTATGGTAGAGCTTGGTCCCCTTCCAGACTATAGCCTCAGTACAAAGTACAAGGTAAGGAACCCAGAAATGTTGTGTGGCTCCCAGGGTCCCTCATACCTTGAGCTGAGGGTGATGTACCTATACAAAATAGTCCCTGAGCCACGACCTACTGGGAAGGAATGACCACAGCTGCCAGTCACCTATCCAGACACTTAGAGTGAGTCTTCCTCTCTCTCTCTCTCTCTCTCTCTCTCTCTCTCTCTCTCTCTCTCTCTCTCTCCCTCCCTCCCTCCCTCCTTCCCTCTCTTCCTTCTCTCTCCCTCTCTCTCCCTCCCTCTCTCCCCCCCTCTCTCTCTCTCTTTCTCTCTCTCCTTCCCCCCCTCTCTCCCTTTCTCTCCCTTTCTCTCTCTCTCTCTCACTCTCTCTCTCACTCTCTCTGTCTCTCTGTGTATCCCTCTCTGCATCTCTTTCTCTGTGTGTCTCTCTGTGTCTCTCTGTGTCTCTCTCTGTCTGTCTCTCTGTCTCTCTGTCTGTCTCTCTGTCTCTGTCTCTCTCTGTCTCTGTCTCTCTCTCTCTCTCTCTCACACACACACACACACACACACACACACACACACGATTGCCCATCCAGGGACATTCCTCTTCCAGTCTGTAGCTTAATTTAGACAGGAAGCCAGAGCAGCCAAGGCCAGATTGGCCTGGAGGTTAGCTGCAGGCAGCTGGAATTTCTGAAACTTGGCTGGCCAGAATTTGAAGCCATCTCATCTCTAGACTGTGACTTGGTGTGTGAGCGAGAGCTGTTCCCTCCCCTTCATCCATGTCTCCTATATCTCACATCCAAAAGCCCTGACTCAGGTAGGGAATAATTCAGGAGGTGCATGTGACATTTGTAAAGGTGTATGGGAATTGGGCATCTACAAAGACTCAACTCAGTATGTTTCAACTCTAAAACTGCAGGATATTCCCTAAACTAACTTCACCTCCTAGCCCCTCAGCATTCTTTTCAGTAAAATGGAACAACATGACGTAATAAGGGTCACATATGAAGCATTAGCAGCCAAGGCCAGATTGGCTTATGCCTGCATACTGAAGGATAGTTGTTCTCCAGCAACGTTATTCCAAGCTGCCAATGGTAAATATGCAATCCCAATGACCTTCTTCCCAGACACTACGGGATGCCAGCTGTCTTCCGGCCACCCCTCACAACCCCTGCACATTAAGGTCAGGCCACCTGTCTCACATAGAACAAAGAGCATCTCAGGAGATCCTTGCCCTCAATGCCACATCCTAGGCTACAAGGCTTGCCCTCTAGACCAGCAGCCCATCCCAATCCCCATACACAATTCATTCCAGACCATCCCGGGCACGTGGAGATACTCTGATATCTAGATGGTCAGCAACTTGCAATAGTTTCCCATATCAGATATAAAGTGGAGCATAACTAAGTTTCCCACAAAGCCACTGCACAAGTTACACATAACCCACAAGTACACCCTGCTCACAGGGCAATGTCAGTTCCATTCATTTGACCCAAGAAATTTTACACAGGACCTGGAGGAAGTGCACAGGCAACAAAGTGGTGCCTTGCCGTCTTTGGTTTCCCTGTAATTAACAGGTACCCAGGGTCTATTCTCCCAAAGCCTCGTCTTTCTTTTTGACATGCTCTGGGAAGCTTTACTGCTCCATGAGCCTAGGAGAGAAAGCATAATGAAGACACAAGAGGAGAAATGGAAGCTAAGGGACTGGAGGAAACTCAGCATAGCAGACCTGGGAGGCCCCAGAGAGCACCTACCACCACCATCACCCCCCATACACCAACCCTGTTGCTGTAATCTCTCGGCAGGCCAAGAAAAATCCACACTCAACTCCCAGACTACAGATCCACCAATGCCATTCCATTAACCCAGAGTTGAGACTGAGGCTAAGAGGCACAAAATCAGAGACCTTGCTATCAAGCTGCCTTAAACTGCCCAAAGTCCATTGCAATATGGCCTTCCAGTCCCAAAGCAGTCCATGTCCAAGTTGCTATCTGATTATCCAAGTGGGCTTGATATAACTACCTAGATCTTAACCAGGAGTCGGGATAACAGGGAACAGATGCTACTACAGTGCTAGCCTTGCAGAAAGAGAGGGAGCACCTTCTAGATTCTAAAGAAAGTGGAAAACAAACTCACTCTCTGCAACATCCCAAGGGACCTCAAGTCTATAGACCAAGTGAGGCACCTGCCCTCCAGGAGTGAAGGATAATACACCATTGTTATTGGCTAAGTCTATCCTGATTTGTTACAGCAGCAATGGGAAAAAGATACACCCTGCTCTTCTCTGCATAAAATCTGTAAACTGAAAATCAGCAGGGCAGGTAGAGTCTTGTTTCCAAGAGGCGCTGGTTTTTCGGCCAGAGCAAATGAGTACCTTAAACTTTGGTTTCAAACAGGAAGCCCTCACTCTCCATTTCTGCTGGGGCAGAGCTGGGCCAGCCAGCCTTGCAGTGAACAATCCCCAGAGTCTGAGAAATGTGGTCCAGAAAGAAGGGTCTCCCACTACTGGTTTAGAATGGACCAAGGAGACAGGGTGAAGCTCGCCAGCAGCACACTCGAGCATGCAGAAAGCCCTAGGCTCAGCCCATGACTGACAATCAAAACAGCACACAAACAAAAGCCACTAACTTATTTTACATTTATCTACTTATTCATTTATGTATTGATGGGGGTGGGGTCAGAGAACCACTCACAGGAGTCAATTCCCTTCTACCACACAAGTTCCAGAGGCTTGGTGGCGGGCATCTTTATCTGCTAATCCACTTCACAACACCAAAACGCTTTCTTTTAAAAAGACATTTCTTAAAATATGATAGGAAAACACCCAGCGTTACAGAGTATCAAAGAAATACACTACAGGAAGCTACTACCTCACACCCATTAAGGTGGCTGCCATTATCAAAAAGACAGAAAACAAGCGTTGGGAAGGCTGCGGAGAAGTTGGAACCCTTGTGCAGTGTTGGTGGGAATGTGAAGTGGTGTAACTGCTGTGGAAAATAGATGGCAGTTCCTCACAACCACAAAAATAGAACTACTCTATGATCCAGCAAATACACGGCTGGATAGGAATCCAAAAGAATTGAAATCAGAGACTCACGAGGGGTGTTTTGCACCCCCATGCTCATACGCAAGTGAGGAGGTGAAAATGATCTGACTGTCAACAGAACAAGCCCAGCCTGTGATTATATGCACAGGGGTAAGAGTTCTCTGCCTTAAGAGCAATGGAATACGACGCACACTACGGCAGAGATGAACGTAGGGCCCCACAGGCACTGAAACAAGCCAGCCACAGACAGACAAGGCTGGGGTGCCTGCAGGGATCACACTCCTAGAACCAGGACAGGAGCTGGGGAGAGTGTCGAGGAGTTACGGTTTACGGTTCAGGTTTTCGAGATTAACATTTTCTGGTGATGCTTTTCACAACACTGCAAACATACTTAACACTTATGAGCTGTACCCTTAACTATCCAGATGGTAAAGTTCACGCTATGTGCTCTTTACTGGAAATGAAATTATATTCCATCTCTGGGCCTAAACCACAGCCCAGCAGCACCAAAGACTCAAAGACTGTGACAGTGCATCCAGACCCTCTGTGCCTGTACCTCTGTGCCCAAATGTAGCACCACCTGCTTCATAGATGCATTCATCTCCCACAGGCAACCAGGAGCTCTTCCAGTATGGGCAATAGATGCCATTCCAAGTACCTCACACTGGTACCAAGCTGTATCCATGCCAGGGTCCAATAAACACCTGCTGATTCAATTTTTCAAGAGTATAACCTTTGTCTCCTACTAACAAATCCTATTCCTCCAAAAGGACCCTCGACCCACCACCAATCCTTGCCATGGCTGATTCCAGTCAAGGAGAACAAGGCATGGCCAGGGTCATACTGTGTGTGCCCTTACCATGCCATCATCCAGCCTTTGCCCAGTTTTCCTCATCCGAATTAATCAGGTTAATGCCGAGAGCATGGGAGCCAAGGTTAAAGCAAAATGACTCACAAGGGTGAGTGAGGAAAAGCTTCAGTCTGTTTCAACTCTAAAATGCAAAGTCTCGACCCAGCAGACTCCACCAGAAGCAATTTATGTCTAGAACACAGCACTTACAGCATCCTGACTCACTCACTGTAGCAGAACACCAGCCCCAGGTCTATCTGGTACCATGCAGACACTGAGGAATCCCTCCACACTCCAGCTACATAGAACAAACATCTTAACTAAACCCTACCAACTGAAAAGCTGGCTTCTCCCCATACAGTTCAACCAACCTGAGGACGGTGAACGATCTGGTTCTTCGAGTCCACAGGAGTCTTGCAATACCAGAAGAGGCTAGTTGCCTAGCAGACAGCACCCGAGAAAGGGCATCTTTCTGAAGTACTTGCTAAGAACACTTACAGACAGTTGCTATGGGCCAGACCTTTCCCCACCATTACTCATGATGGGGAACTCAATTACTCATCTGCTGGCACCCCACAGCAACCCCTGAGTTGGGCGTGTCATTATGCCAAGTCACAGATGAGAAGCCCGAGGCAGACAGATTAACGGACTTGCTCTCAGGGTAAACCAAGCAGCCTTGTGAAGAAGGATATGCTTGACCTTCACACATGGCTTTAGTTTGCCCTGGCTTACAGGTGGGGGCTTCTGGTGTCCTCCCCCTTCATCTCCCAATGGCTCTCATATGCATCAGAATCAGGGAACCCCTTCAGGCTTGTCTTCTTCAAGGCAAAAAGATTGATGATTCCTCTGGCTTCCCAGAGGTTCTCACTGCATCTCTACTGCCTTAACTGTTACCTCAACACAGAATTCAAACCCAGGCCCAGGACTCTGTGGGTACTAGACCAAGTGAAAAGATTCCCCTTTGTCATGCCAGGACTTAGAAAAGAACGGGCTGTCATTCCAGCAGCACATATGACAATGACAGGAGATTCCAAGGACCTGACAGTGCATCTGTGATGTGGACAAAGCAAAGAGGAGCTGATCAAGAGTCAAGTCCAGGCAAGCAAAGGGGAGGCAGGCATGAACCAAGGAGAGGGTTTAAGATAACAGAAGGCAACGAGCAAAGACCAAAACCCGGGGTCTTAGAGTTCAGCCTGAGAGTCTTCTCCGCTTTGTCCACATCACCAAATGGGCCATCGGGTCCCTAGAATCTCCTCTCATCATTGCGAGTGCTGCTCACTCTCTTCCAAGCCCTGGCAGGATGGAGGAACATCCTTCCAGTTTGCCCAGCACCCACAGAGTCCTGAGCCTGCATTGGAACTCTGTCAAGATAACAAAAAATGAGAGACTTGGGAATCAAAATTGACCTGGGAAACATCAAGCCAGACGTAGGGCACAGCCACAGCAGGCTACTGGTGCTTCCTTGTATTCCTGTGTCTGGATTTCTGCTGCCCTATATGTGCAGTTGCCCCCGTAGCTGGATATGCCCATGTGGTAACATTCTGGCTAATGAAATATAAGAATTGATTCTGTGATATCCAGGAGAGGGCCTAGACACCCCCATCCCCATCCCCAACCCCATCCCCATCCCCAACCCCATCCCCATCCCCGCATCTGCTCGTCTATAGTCCTTTCTCTATCTCGACACCTCAGCCAGTAAGAAAGACTCTGAACATCTAAGATGGAAGAACTTCAGACAAAAGTAACCAGGATCTCCAAATCCCCATGTGGGAGGCCATAGATGAGGAATTCCTGCCCCAGACTGTGACCTACCAAAAAGAAAGGACAAAAAAAGAAAAGAAAAACTGTTATTGTGTGAAGCAAATTAGATCTAAGGGCTGCTTGTTACAGCTCATAGCCTTCCCTAACTAGCACAGGGCAAGAGAAACATTTAACCAAAGGTTACCACGAAGTTTAAAAACCTGAGAACAGCCTAATAAATGTTTGATACTTCACAATGCCCATTTGCCTTTTCTACTAATCACTGAGGCTGTAAACCAAAGTTTATCACAGGCACAGAGTCATAGTGTATTACAGGGAAGGGAAATTAATGGGCACTCAGTCTAGATTAAGTGGACAAAAACACAGGTTAGGCGCCCTTTCGAATTCTGAGCACTCAGTATGTACTAGGAGTTCCTGCCAAATGATAAGCATGGCACTGTTTCCCTAAAGCCTTCCAACCAATAGGCAGTGCACAGAGCAGTTACTTTACCATGAAACACGTTATCTAACAGACAGCTGAGTAAAGGGCACCAATGTGGTCTGGATCTGGGACAGGAGTGCTAAGAGAGGCAACAGATACGACATTGTTGAAGAAGAAGCAAAAGTTAACCAACTGAAAAGAGCGGCAAAGTGTCCCCAAGTATAGGGTACACATGCACAGTATGAGTCAACATTGCCTACCTGAGAGCTGGCTGCAAAGGACACTTCAAGGGAAGGGCTAGTAGGAAGGACAGTAAGAAATGAGGTTAGCGGGACAGTCTAATGATGGATACCCAACCATCATTGAGAGCAGGCAAGCCAGAAAAGCACTTGGTAGAATTGGTACCAATGACAAGATCTGTTGTGGGGTTTTATTTGGTGTTTGTTTGTTTGTTTGTTTGTTTTTCATTTTTTTGTTGTTTTTGAGGTTTTTGTGCGCTTTTTTATCTTTTTTTTTTTCGTTTTCTTTCTGATAACATAGTCTGTAACATCTAGAAGAAGCATGACCAAGAATAAAGGCTGTAGCCAGAGGCTGTTTGAGCTATGCAGGTATAAATCAGAGCCTGAGGGAGGCATAAAAGGCACTAGGGGGACAAACCTCTAACACCAGACCAAACTAGCTGTACAATCAGAAGAAAACAAAAATGTTGAGAATGTCTCCTGGGAACCTTGCTTGGCCAGCGTGATGATTACTTTATGAAGTAGTATTTCTAGACATAGAAGAAGGGAGGGAAGATTGATCAGAAACATCCTGGGCTAACTAATAACCAGTAAAAGTGAGGTGAACTGGAAACAGATACCTGCGCTAGAACAGTAAAATCCCTAACCACACCACCAGAGCTCAACAATGGGCACATTTGCTATCACAGGGCAGAAGATGTCAGGTACAGGATGGTCAGTGCCAGCAAGGACAAGACACTGGATTGATGTGGAATTGGTGGAGATGAGACCCACTGGTGACAAATGACACATTCACAGATTACCTGATTCTGTGCACAGAGGCTAAGGCACTGA
Organism: Grammomys surdaster; assembly: GCF_004785775.1. Lineage (NCBI taxonomy): Eukaryota > Metazoa > Chordata > Mammalia > Rodentia > Muridae > Grammomys > Grammomys surdaster. The sequence continues at coordinate 441,398 of NW_021620771.1, read as the reverse complement.
GTAGCTGCACTGAAATGGGGAAGGTTTCTACTGATGTGACCAAGGGCTCTCTCTTTGGCTCTCGCTATTCTAACACTGAGTTAAGACATTCAAGGGAAAATGTGCTGTTAACTGCGCTGTTGACGCAAATAAATCTAGGAGTAACAGCTAATGCTAGAAGGTTAGGTCAAGATCCAAATGACCTCAACATGCTAAGAACACAGCCCAAACTGATAAGGTGAAGGAGACTAGGCACACGCTGACTGCCAAGGCCTGTGCTTGCATGAGAAAGGCACATAGTCGAAACAGAGGGTAGGAAGAATACTAGCTTTAGTAGCCAACAAGGACTCCAAGTTAGAAGACTCCAACTCAATGAGTCAGCAGTATAGCTCATCTGCCAAAAAGGCAAATGCCACCTTCACTTCCTCATTCTGTGTTCAAAGATCAGAATAATGGAAAGAGCAGGCTGAGCTCTTGGCACAAGGCAGCTCACACTAAAGCCTGGCACCTCACAGGCGGTAGCCTCCAACAGGAACCCTGGCCAAGCACAGGGGACCAGGAGAGAGGAGGCAGGAGGGTGACGGATAGAGATGATCGTGGGAACATGAAGGAGACTGGGTTGATAACGGGACATGGAAACTGGGAAACGTGCTTAGAAACATGAAGCGCTGGGGACCCGCCTCAGTAAGTTAAGCACTTGATGCACAAAGCCCTGAATTCCTATCCCTGGCACCCAGGTAAAAGCAGGGTGAGTACGCAGACCCACCTGTAATCCTAGCACTCAAAAGGCAGAGACAACAAAGACAGGGAATCCCTGCAGCAAGCTGACTAGCCAGACTAGCCACACCAGGTGAACACGGTCCCAACGAGAGACCATGCCTCAGTGAATAAGGTGGGATTCAGGAAAAGAAACAACCAAGGTCAACTTCTGGTCTCCATATACACATGTGTTCATACACATGCAAACAAGCATACACATCTATACCATACACATACAAAACAAGGAAGAAGGGGGAACGAATAGCGGCTCTTTTAAAGAAGCAATTGCTTCTGTCCACTCCAAACGGAGGAGGAAGGACTGATGGGAAGAAATAACGACGGCGGATTTCTACTCAGGATAAGAACATTCCAGAGATAAATGCTATTTAAAACTGGATGGACTGCTTTGGAAGGCAATAAGGTCTCCAACTAGATGTCCCGTGTATAATGCCAAGGCAGGACCAAGTCCACATCAGGAGGGAGCCTAGGATAGATCAGCAGGTCCTCACCTTCCGTATTCCAAAGGCCAGCAACACATTTTCTTACTTGCCCTATATAGCTCTGATGTCACCATCACTGCCCCAAAGCAGACATCTTATCACCAAAGAGCAGGTAGAGAAACCACTAACACAAAGAACTGACCACATCCAACTATAAAAACTACCTAAGGTTTCCAACGCTGGAAAGCTACAGGAGACATTAATCACAGTCCCACCCATCTTACTCACTGTTGTATTCCCAGGGTCCAGCATTTAGTAGACACTCAATAAATATTTGCCCTATGAATGACAAATGAGTATGTGCAGTTCATTTATAAAGCACTGGCTTCCACAGAGTCAGACAGCTTCTCTGCCCATCATTAATGGACAGTTATTGACATCTTTGGCTGTTCCTGGCACTGAAACATGGCACAGTAAGGGCCATTAGCTTCCCACAATCCATCCTCTGAGGACTGGAAGAAACAGTGTCTTGTGTCTGTATTGTCTTGAGGTTTACAAAGCCTGTCTCCTGCAAACTCTCACTAAGCTCCCTTCGCAGTAAAATGGTAAATACCATCATTTCCAACTAGAGAAGCCAAGCGCTCACACCCTTACCAACACCGCATAAGAGAGGGTTGGTTGGGTAAAAACATAGACGCCGCTTTCCACTGCTGGATGACCACTGCTTCCATTCACCTCTGCTGTCTCCCAGGACAGGTACAATTGGATCCTCCACTACACCTCTGGGAAGTTAGTAAGCTCGGTGTTAGACACAGAACCAAACACACAGGCCTCCACAGCACGGGCTGCTATGGCAATGCTAGAATTTGCAGACAGAACCTTTGTGGGGAAAGCAGAGATTGGAGGTGCCCACGGCTTCCGTTAGCAGCAAGCCAAGAGCCTTTGTTTGCCTTTACCTCGCCATCTGTCCCCAGACCCGCTAGTGCTGGTGAGTGAGATCAAGAGCCCCGCTGATATGAATTTGGACTCAAGTCTGTCCAAATGCACAAAATAAAGAAAGAAAAATCCTCAGAAGAATGATGACCCAGGAAACCAGGAACAGGCACTCTCCTTTCCTCCTGCATTTGAACCAGGTCACCTGGGGCCACCCACAGATGAACTTTTTCAGCCTAAAACTAACTGGTAATGCCAAAAAAAAACAAACAGTACATAATTAAACAAATCCAAGGGGCAAAAAATTTCAAGAAACAGCGAAAATCATTTTCACAGACTTACCCTATCAATTCAGTATATACATGTATGGGAACATACACACTTAAGTGTACATGTATGTACTTAGAGATAATATACATATCTAGGGTATAAAGTAGACTTGAATGCTCTTGGCACCGCTTTTCCAGAGTGTGACTAGAACAGGGTCCATAGCACTTAGTAACCCCCAGCACTGGATCTATGTCACTGATAGTTTTCTGCCAAACTAATATCCACAGTCCAAAGCACAGCCGAGCATCTCTGCATGGCAGGGTCAAGGTGCCAGAAGCATCCTTAGCAGATGGCAAAGGCAGGTGTGTATGGGCGGCAAGAGAGGCTGATCCGGCATCATGATCGTTACCGCATTTCCTAGCAACACCATGCTGGAGATATTGTCTGAGTACCACACAGAAACTCAGGAGACAGCAAGCCCAGGCTTGTTCAAATCAAAACAAAGATTGAGGAGACCCAGCTGGTCCACGGAACACATGGAAAAACACAGCATTGAATCTGAATACAGCAAGTTTCTCACTCCTAAGAATGCAAGGGGAGAACTGTGGCATTCCACGTACAGGAGTACAAGTCCAATGTCTGACTTTTTCAGAAAGACATTTGCCCAGAGAAGGGAACAGTGAAAGGCAGGACCCTGCAGGGAGCACAGAAGGGGCTCTGAAGTTATATAAGCTTGAGTCAGAACACCACCACATCATCATTCGACCAACACAGGATGCACTGGATTTGAACTTCAGCTCAACTTGGTTCACCCATATTTAAAAACCACATTTCATTGCCAGTCATTATTTTGAGTTTGAGATACAAAGGCAAATAGGCCCTGTTTCTTACCTCTCAAAGGAAAGGTATTACCTTTTCTATAAGGTCACTGTGAGACCAGATAAGACAGCGTCAATGAGACACGCTGCACACAGTAAGAATTCGGTGTGCGTCAGTTGTTGCTCCACTGGTAATGACGGTGCTCAAAGGTCAGAGTTTGGGTTCTTTTTTTTTTTCTTTTGAATTATGAGATGTTTTCAATAGTAGCTCATTGTCCCTCTGGAAAATACCAAGACCTTGGAATACATTCAATTCTGATCTACCTAGCCCGTCTCACATCATCCACCTTGTCGTTCATATTTAAAACACTCTGAATCCTGTTCTTTAAAATAAGATTAAGCTGTCTTTACAAAGCGTGTCCCTTGGTAGCTCTTTCAACAAGCATCAGCTGAGAAGTAAATGTCCTGCATTTGTTCTTTATGTAAAAAGTGTCTTTTCATCCTGATTCATAAAGGAGAACCCAGCTGAGCTCAGAACTCAAGTTTCAAACCCTCTTGAGCACTTTAAATATGTGCCCTGCCCTATGGCCTTTGCTACACTGGGAAAGAATTGTTGTCTATGGAGAGAGAGTCCACCTATTTTATTATGACCTTCTTTTAATGTTAGAGTTGTTTTCCACACTGGTAGGTATACTGCTAATTATCCACTCCATAGTCAGTGCACTCTTACATCTAAAAATTGGTACCTTTCCTAAATTTTGAAATATTTTTGGCACTGGCTTTTAAAGTAATGCCTTAACATCACTCCCAATACTGCTTAGGTGTTGTTGGAAAGATGCAATGTATCTTTGCCCTCTTTCCTTAAACTCTTTCAGTTGCTTTCCCATAAGTGCACCATTTATCTCTTTGCTGTTTGTTCTGGGCAATTTCCTCAGATCTATCTTCTAATACACTGATTTTATCTTCTGCTATGTTTAACCCAGCCATTAAGTTATTTACTGCAACATGTTCAGTTCTAGAAATGTGTGTGTGTGTGTGTGTGTGTGTGTGTGTGTGTATCTGGGTCCTTTTTTAAAAAATCTTCTCACTTTTAGTTTTGTTTGTTTTTCACTTCTATTAAACGTGTTCTCAGATAATGCCGTGCATGTACACGATGTATACCAACCACTCTGCTTCCCCACCTTCCTCCAACTCCCTGCTACCACTACCTACTTGTCCCCTTCCCCACAGACCTCTTTGCTTTGTTCTTCGATCCACTGAGTTTGGCTATGTGGTGCCTCTCATAAGAACATCGATCTTATCACAAGAGCCTAAGCAGAGAAAGGGGCTGCTGCTGCTGCTGCTGCTGCTGCTGCTGCTGCTCATCCGCTCTTTCTCCGTCCTCCCTTTTTATTCACCCTGAGGCTCCAAGCCAGGGGTCCGTGTTCAAGGCAGGTCTTCCCTTAAGTACACATCTTCTAGGTGATTCAAAATCTGGTCAAGCTGACAGTAAAGACAAACCTAAACAAGGCCTCCTCTGATACAAACCTAATAACCTGCCCAAGGCCTCATCTCCAAATGCAATACAGACAAGGGTTCCTGCACAGGAATTTGAAGAGACATAATCCAGTCTACGATAATATGCATACACTGAATATTCTTTAGCCATTCATTGACACCATATCGTTGTGTTGGATTTTTATCAGAAGCTTCCTACAAAGTACAAGTTCAGTCATGTCCTGAGAACTGTAATGGCAGGTGATTTCATCAGTGCGAAGCATCACAGTGTGTTTACGAAAACATGCCTGAGTCAGTAGGCCACTAGGACCCATCCTGTACCAACCAAAGTGTGGCATGTGTCCACAGAATCAGACGCTACACCTGTAAGTGGCGTCAGCCTAGGGATTCTTTCTTATGAGTGATTTGGCAAGCCACTGACAAAAGCATCCTTGCTACTGATGCTAGGGAAGCAGACAGCTTTTCTCTTCTCACTGTCTTAACCAGGAAGCCCCTTAAGGTCTGGCCTTTGTCAGGGGCTCCATTATCACTCCTCCAACCTCAGAGGCCTGAAACCATGACTCTTAGACCCACCTCCAAGTTTCAAGTCATATACCTCATATCGAGATCCACACCTCTGTGATTATCAGGGAACTGGCACCTGCTACTTTTTTGTGTCATCTTTACTACATACATACATACATACGTACGTACATACATACATACACTCACACACACACAAACACACACATGCACACACACACACACACACACACACACACACACACCACGGACTGTTATTGGAATGAAATGAAACAACTCACACAAAAATCCTAATTAAGGACTAGCATATAATGACACACATATAGGCGAGGAAATGCAGCTGTTTTCATTCCCAAATCTCGACTCAGCCCAGACTAGCCAATGTTATTCTCCTTCTTCCTAAAATAATAATAATTAACACTGTAAAATTCAACATCACATACCACAGTCTAGCTGTATATTAAAAGCTTCCTCTCTCTTGGAAGAGGCAAAAGGAAAAGTTTAGACAACAGATACCTACAACCAACTGCAACATCCAAAGAGCAGTATTGTGTTAATATGTGAGGCATCTCAGTATCGAACTCTTGCTTAGGTCAGCTAACCATCCAAGTTGAACACAACATATGAAGCTCTTAGCAATCTACCATTCAAAAGTCACACGCACAGCTATTTGCTGTCCCTAAATTAAATTTTCCAGCTGTCCATTTATCTCTCTAGTGACTAGCATAGTGGCCTTTGACTAAGCATAAGACACAGTCCAGCTGACTCCTAATCCTGACTGTGACAGGTTGTCCTGCCCCAGCTGATGCTTCATCTCTCTCCTAGTTTCAAGGGTGTTTGGTCCCAGATACACTTGTCAGTGCACAAAGCAGACTGTACAGCAGAACCGGGCGCTCCCCAAATACAGGTTACTGCACATGCAAGGGGCAGGAGGTGTCTGGGGCCTCTGAGCCTTCCAAACAGTGTGAAGAGTTGCATCAGACAAAGCAACTCTTTTAACTCTGTTTTAACTGGGTAGCCTTGTCTTGTGGGAAACAGCAATGGCTTAATACAGATGTAATTGACTCCAGGATCTATGGTATCCAACTTGGAAGAGAAGCTGGAAGCAAATGACTGTGGGACATGACACCTAGTGCTGGGGAGGTCTCTGTGCCCATTCTCCATGTCTTAGAATCCGGCTAATGAGTGCTGATGTGTTTTGCTCAATGAAAAAAAAGGGAGGAGGGAGGAGAGGGGAGAGAGAGAAATGGGCTTCCTTAAAGCAGCTAGCAGTGCAGCCACTAAGATAGTTAGGCATGGCTTTTTTGTGTTTAGGTTGGTTGGTTGGTTGGTTGGTTGGTTGGTTGGTTGGTTGGTTTTTTGGTTTGGGGTTTTTATTGTATCTGCTTGGAACACATTCAAAGGAAGAAGACTCAGCATGTGTAACATCCAGCCTTGAAAATAGACCCTCTTAGCATTACTCTCTAAGTCCCTGCCCTAGAGAGTGAATCAGAAGGTCACATCTTGTAGGTGGGCCTGGGATGGGGGGAGGGTAACTAGAGCTGCACCGTGTGAGCATACTGTGGAAAGTCTGTGAGGTGGAGAGAGCCGAGCAGCATGATCTTTTCTGTCTATCAGGCAAGGCTGATCCAGGGTAGTCCTTTACTGCAGAACAGACAGTGCCAATTCCCAACTGATAAAGGAAGACCCTAAAATAGGCTCTGTGTCTCAGGCTGCCCTGTGTCCCTGAGAAAGAGCCATATGTCAGCTAGATGTCAACCCAAGCATTTTCTTCCTGACCCCTCCCTGACTTTGATCTCAGAGCATGCAGATAAACACATATGACAGTCTCTGGAGACTGTGTCTAAATATACCCTCCCCTGTTTATACCAAAACGGATTCCCTGGCTACTCGTGGTGCAGGCAAGCTCAAATACAGGCCCTAGTGCAATGGCTTCTCAGAGGAACCTGGGGATGTGGGGAGACTAAAGCCCCACATCGCACAGCCTAGCTGATACACATTCGTGGGTAGGACCAGAATGAATCCATCATCTTGATGACGGCATACATGCCCAACAGAACTTCCAAGGACAGAATTCTAGATTCAATCGTATCTACAGGTTTCTTCTGTTCACCTAAGGGACAACAATAACGGGGGGGGGGGGAATCCCCAACACCCAATAACATCCTATCTTAGAGGAAGGGTATGGTCACAGGAAGCAGATCCAAAGTCAGATTCCAGCCTTGCTGTTCGTTCAGCTCTGTGACCAATGCCAATTACTTAGGCTCTTAGAACCTCTGATTTCCTCCTTCGTAAAATAGGGGTAACAGTAGGCCTCACCCCATAAATCAGAAGTGAGGATTACATGTGGAAAGGTGTGAAGCACTCAGCCAAGAGTTGCTGAGGGCTCCCGCTGTGTCTGTCCCCATGAGAAGCTCAGGATGGAATCCAAGAACCTCGTTCTTCAGAATAACCCCCTCACCATGCATTGCAATCGCCAGATTCCCTGCTGTAGAAACAAATCAAGGAAGGCCCAGGCTGAAGAGACCAGTGAGGAAATGCCAGCTGACAGGACTCCAAACTGTTTAGAAGCAAAGGAATGTATTGAGGCGCTTTGCACCCTGAGAGCTGATTTATGTTAAGTAAATTGCCCCAAGGCGTGGCGGCCTCCACTTGAGCTCTCTTAGGAAGTCTCGCCATTTAAATGCATGGCCTGCTCAGGTCACTCTTGGGTGTTGGCAGGTTGAAAGGCACTTACTTCCAAAGCTAAGCGCTTCAGAAAGCCAAATATGGCCAAACTCGGACCACTCTAGGTGGACCACAAAGAGGCCCCCCACGAGTGCCAGAGACAAGTGAGCAGTGACTCACAGCATTAGCTGCCGACTTCGAGGCAGGAGTTGCTATGGGTTGTTTTCATTTCCAAGCAAAAATTTCCATCCTATAAAGCCCAAAGTATGTTATCAAAGCAGTAGGGTCTAACTCATCAGTTTGCTATAAAAAGGGCAGCCTCGTAAGCAGGGAATAGACAGCTATTTTGAGTCACCGCACCAGCATACAGCCCTGCCTGAGAGAACACCTCAATAGCCTACAGGATGGAAATTTCCACCCCTCCAGTAGACCCCGGAGAGGTCCCTGAGAATTCTTAGCAAGCAAGGAGACCAGGGTCACTGTCACCTTCTGCTGACTACCATGCTACCTATCAACTACCATGACTACCTGCAAGGTATGACTACCATGCTTACCTGGCAAGTCAGATTATCTGAAAATGTTTCCTGCCCCTACCAGAAACAAAGCTGTCCCAATAAAGTGAGACAATAAAGTGTCCCAATAAAGTGAGAATAGTGTGAGCTATTCTGAAAAATACTGAGAAAGTACACTAAATAAATAACTCCCACCACATATTAGAAGCTCTTGGGTTTAATTTACCTTTAAAACTATGTCTATATTTATCACCTAGCTGAATAAAAGATAAAAGAGGGTTTTTTTAAAAAAATTATCACTCTACATTATACCAAACATATTCCAAATGATATTGACTTTGATTGAAAGGGCTCCTTGTTTGGCAGATATGATGGATTCAACCGACTGTACAAAATACAACATAAGCTCCTCTCTAACTGTGTGGAATTGACAAAATCATAGACACTCTGCCTTACCCTACCACCTTTCTGTGTGCCATCACTAGTTAGTGGCCAAAAATAGTAGACAGGCAACATATCTTATCTTTACCCTGTCTCTGGCAGACATCGATAATCTGTCACCGATGACTATCCTGTGGACTTAGCTAGTAGTTCTAAATTCTTTTCAACACAGCAGTCCAGGGAGTCATAATCAGTTACAAATCTGAAATCTACTTGTCACCTTAGGTATTTCTTCTGCCTTACTTTGAAAAGTCTTGGCTCAATAGAAACATCCTCAGCCTGATTTTGAATAGTATTCATTCTCCCTGAACTTATTTGCTGATGCCAGAAATTCCTGGTTAGGAGACACAATTGTTCATTTCACAATTAAAGAAAAGGCTGAACATGCAAATAATTCAGAGAGAGAATAAAATGATAAACTTATATAAAACATAAATAGACAATTCCAGTCTTCCTCTGAGCAGAGCCCAGGTAGCCCAGCCCTTCCCAGTAGAGTCTTAGCCACTTCCTTAAAAGGACAGGTCTTCTCTGACAGCCTATTCCCTACACAGTGGACCTCCAGGGACAGCCAAGTTCATCCAAGACACACCCAGGACTGCCAGCGGGAGGAAGAGGAAGCCCACTGCTATTGGTCTTTCTTTCTTTCTTTCTTTCTTTCTTTCTTTCTTTCTTTCTTTCTTTCTTTCTCCAGTGGGAAAAGAGAGGTAAAGGGCAAAAGCTCTGGACTACAAGGGTGATGTGAGACAGTTCCATAGCAACAGGAAGCACACAGGCAGGAAACAAGCAAAGGTGGAGGCCCAGCAGCACACAGACAACCTTCAACATCACAGAATGTCATCCCCACTGTGTCCCACCTACCTTGTCAAAAGCTGCTGTGTTTACAGATTTTGTGATTTTTGTGCTTGATAAGCTCAAGGTATCAGAATGGTGCTCAGTGCTCGGAGCCCTGCAAGACCTTCAGAGTGCAGAGGTTCACTCATTTCTAACAACGCAACTACAATAAGGGACACCAGTGACTTGCACTTCTGGTGCAGCAGGTACCCATCTGCTTCACCCATCAACCTGCCCAATATTTCACCTGTCAAGAAGCTGCCGGTCCCTAATGCCTGACTGTCAAAACTTGTCATGTTTGTATATGCTTCCACCAGGGCTGCACAGATTCACAAGGAAGCACTCGGGCCACACTGGTAAAAGACTGAATGGACACCTGCTAGAATATCCCAACTGTGGTTCCCTTAGCAAGACATAGCGTAAGTTAACATGATGTGCCTGGTGTACAGTATACACCTGACATGCATAACTTGCCTAATGCTATAATTTAGCTTAGTTCTAAGTCTTCCCCAAAGGCCTAAGTGTTAAGTCTTCGCCAGCTTGGTGCTATTAGGAGGTAGACGAAATTTTGAGGCCTAGTAGGAGATCTTAGGTAACTAGAAACATGCCCTTGAAGGGCACACTGGGACCCCAATCTCTCTTCTTCCCCCTCCCTTTAATCTCCTCCTCCAATCCACCCCTCCCCCTCCTGACTACAAAAGTGAGCATTTTTGCTCTAAGACAAGCTCGCATGATAAACTAAATCACCAAACTGAACCGTCCATAACATACTCCTTCTGCAACAGAGGCACAGGCTAGATACCTTGCTGCAGGACCAGAGGAGCTGAAATGGCCCTATGACTATCCTTCTACCAGCCACACAATCTATATAACCAAAATCTATGCCTCCCAAAGAGGCAGAGCCAGAGCTGAGTCACAGAACCAGTGGAACCTCAAACTCCCAAAACTATAATGAAAATAACTTTTTCTCTACAGGTTTATCATCTCAGATATTTGTTACAGTAATAAAAAGCTAACGAACACACCTAATGTCCTAAGTGCATATTTTAATGTAGATCTAGTATGTGCCTTTTGTATCAAATGACTTGGAAAGGAACAATGAACTAGCTGATAACCCACGAGGTTAAAAGTCTATAAAGAAGGACTTTCTATCATGCAGACCAACCAGAGCTCACCAGGTTTGAGCCTGAGTCAAGGAAATACACTACTAAACCTCACATCACATTGGTCTCTGAGTTTCTCCTTATAAACATGGTTTCTATAAACATATGATCTTCGGGAGTACTGCTTAGCAAACCAAGTGAGGTCACCCCCATACTCTCATCCCCATCGATGCTTCCATCCTCTTAGCATCCTTGTGATGGAAACATACGTATTGCTAGAGGCCTCTGCAGCACAGATCCATCCTTCTCATTCTAACACTCAGACCTAGTGTATGCCCAAAAGGAATGGAGAATTTATTATGTTTACAATAAAAAGAAAGGCTGAGCAATGTGAGCTGAGCACAAAGGAGAGGGATCCTTCCATGGCAGGAAGTAAGAAGGTAGGTAACACTTGGGTAAATGGCTGAGACGGCACTGTGGAGAAAGCCAGGGTACGGGATTGGTCATAGGACCACAGGCCAGGGCTGGGTCAGAGGTTCTACATGGGACAGGAGACATAGCTGTGAGACCACAAAGCATAGGGCCAGAACTAAGCTCTGGCATAAATCCAGGAGCCAAAAGCAACTTCTATTCAGTAAAAAAAGGGTCCAAAGCCTCCTCCTGCCTGCCCAAGGAAAAGCAAGAAATACGGACAGACAGGTATTAACTTGGACTTTTTCCTGCTATCTCAGAGTCCTAGCTGGCATCCCAAACCTAAGAACTGTCAACGATATGCTCCTCCCACAATATCTAGAGACACAGGCTGCAGGACCAGAGGAGCTGAGATACCCTAAGACATCCCTCTACCAGCCACACAATCTATATAAGCACAGAGCCAGAGACATGGAAGCCAGAACACATGAAGTATGGACTCAGACAACCTTTCCTCCTGCTACCCAAGCAAAGGATATGGGCCTCAAGTGGGCCTCTTTAGGGACTAGGATGATGCCATAAACAGGCTAGCCTCTCAAGCCTTATATGACATCTGCAAGCAACAGAACCTTTGTATCAGAGCAATGTATCAAGCAATGTATCAGAGCAGAGCATACTCCTGAAGCACTCCTGTCCTTCATGCTGAGTCTAGAGTATGCATCTAAACTAAGATGGTACCTATTTTCTACCTAGAGAATTCTCCACAGGACTTCTGGCAAAGCACGGAGGAAGGGTAACGATGGGGAACAGCCTGACTCCGAGTTCTAACTAAATATGGTGTCCTCCACCAGCCGGAGTGGATGATACAAGAGCAGCTGGCTTCAAGCCACGAGAAAGTGTTCTTCCCAAGAAGGCTGCCTCTAAAGAAGAGGTTGCAAAAGTGAACCAAGCTCTGCCAGAGACTGCATCACCATCACCATTTCGGGGTTCTCCGCAATGTGAAAGAGTCCAGGAGGAGCCTTCGGAGAACTTACAAAGATGCCCTGAGGAAGTGCTAGTGTGGGCTGGCTAACAACAGACAGATGGCAGCCAGCCAAGGTCAGGCAAAAACAACACCAAAGGAAAGCTCTCTGGCCCTGGTCCCTCTGTGTCTTTCCCCTCTCCCTAAGCCTGGAAGGCTCAGCACAGGAAAGAGGCAGAGGGAGAAAAACGGTCCTGGTCCTTTTCCTCTGCCCAATTCTGAAGCCACAGACAAGGCCTAAGGTGGAAGCCTCTATCCCAGCAGACTAGTGGAGCTACTAACTATAAATGCATCCCAATTAAGATGAGACTGTTCCAAAACTTGGGCATGAGTGGAAAGTGAAGCCAGCAAAGATCATAGCAAAGACCAGGAACAGGGGTCCTATGGAGTTAACATGACCACAAGCATCAAAAATTAAGTGACTCTGGGACATACACTGAACTTGGTCATCCCACACATATGCTACCCTAGTCTTCCTGGGATCCTGTACAATGAAACTCACAGCACCAGTATGCTCTAGCACTAAAATCAAGAAGCAAACATTGAAAACAGTTTCCAGATAGGGAAAAGGACCAAAAATGCCCAGGCAACGCAGCAATAGCACAATACATTCAAAATTCAAGGTGCTCAGAACTCCATGGGACAGAAATCACAGGGCAGGAGGGATCACATTCACATCACATAAGGACATGACACACAATCTACAAACATTTATGGATTCAACAGCAGAACTGCTATTGCCCAAGAGCCAGAGCCCACAAAACAGAGTGTTCTGATTGATTAAAAACTGGAAATACAGAGTGGAAGTAAAGAGAAAACACTATATAACAAATACAAAAGTGGAGCTTTTAGGAACAAAATGTCATTCTGAAAACAAAAACTTACTCTAATGCGGGGGAAACTGGTAAGTTAGAAGGCAGAGGCGAAGAAGGCACTCAGTCATCGCTAAGAGAGACATTGAGACACAGAACAGGAAAGAGCGTTTAAGGTAAAGGGAAAAAATAAAGACGTTCAATATAGACTGTTTTCTTGATTTTAGGTTTTTGTGGGTTAGGGGAGAGATTGCAGGACAGGGCTGTTTCTGAGAAAGGCCTTGCTGTGAAACCCAGGCTAGCCTACAGTTTACAGTCCTCCTACTCACCCTCTAGAGGCCCAAGACTACAGGTGTGCACCACCACACCTGGTCAATATATAGTTGAATAAGAGAGTTTCAGGAGAATAAAACCAACTAAGGGCAAGCAATGTTGGATAAGATAATAAAAAGATAATAACTGAACCCAATTTAAACATTATACAATATATCTGGTACAGATACATTATATTTTACCCACTAATAAGTATACATTTTATAAGAAAATAGATAAATGGTAGAATTTACCACTTCCCAAGTCCAAGCAGGCTATGAAACACTATGAAACTACATTACCATGAGGACAAAGACAGTATCGTTTAGAATTTCAGAATAGTGCTGAAAGCAGACGCTTCATGTAAACAACAGGGTCCAGAAAATGGCAGACTATCTTTAAATTGATGTAGAGTAATTGTTGAAAAAGTTATACACCTGTCAGACCATTATCATAGTAAATAAGCCACTTGGCCAGGTAGTGCAGGCCTGTAATCTCAGCTACTAAGGAGGTTAAGACAGGAGGAAACCAGGTCCAAGTTCAAAGCCATCCTGGATAGTCTAACAATCTGTTCTCAAAAAAAAAAAAAAAAAAAAAAAGGAGGGATATGGGGGATATAGCTCAGTAGTGTTAGCCACACACAAATGCACACACATATACCTCCATACACACAAACCTTCATATATTGAGTATATTGAAGGTGTGTGTGTGTGTGTGTGTGTGTGTGTGTGAGAGAGAGAGAGAGAGAGAGAGAGAGAGAGAGAGAGAGAGAGAGAATATTAAGAAGAATCCAGAAGGAAGAAATACAAGATACAGGAAGTCATCCTCCCTAAGACTTTCTAAGAAGTGGGCGTGGTTTCTTAGTCACCACTACTGCATATCTGAATCAACAGCCCTCAGACGTTTCATACACGAAGCTACAGAAATATGAGTCAGGGGGATAGGGAGATGGCTCAATGAGTAAAGAATCTGCTTTGCTAGCTTGAGGGACTGACTTTGAGTCCCCAGCACCCACGTAAACAGCTGGAGATGGCTGCACATGTCTATAACCTCAGTCTTGTGGGGCAGAGACAGGCAGATGCAGGGAGCAGTCAGGCCAAAAAAGTGAACTTCTGGCTCAACAGGACCTTGCCTTAAAGGAATAAGGCAGAGAGCTACAGAGGAACTGCCGGTCCTGAGTCTCTAGATCACAGCTCCCTGCACACATTTCAGAGCTAGGGTAGGAACCTAAGGGGTGCCTCATGACCACTAACTCCCTCCTACAAAGAGGAACTCCAGAGCCATCCAGCTGCATGTATTCCCATGGCATCCAGGGAGTTCTAATATTGTCCTTGGCATCCAACACTCAAACCTTTTCACGGAACACTCTAGATGTATTTTTCTCAATTACAGAGAAATGTAAGTGTTGCAAAGCTTAAGGGGTCCAACCGAGATTTTCCCATGGCCATAACATCTTGGTTACAGTGTTACAAGGCGGTAAGGATAAAGAAAAGGCAATAAAATGTTCTGTTCCCAGGATTTGATACTCTGCAATAATTAAAAAGACTTAGAATCACGGGGCTTCAACACCACATGGGCTCTTTGGAGAGCTAGTATTTCAGGCTGAAGGCTAGGACAGTGTAGACGGGGACCAGGGGATGGGAACCAGGGGATGGGGACCAGGGGGACTCCAGGAGAGAAGATAGAGATGAGTGGTCTCCAGGTGAAGATCCTAAGGATAGCACTGCCCACATGTCATGCCGGGACATTATTCTCTGTTGTCACACAGGACTCCTGTGACTGGGGCTAGCAGAGCAAGCTCCATGTCCACAATCCCACGATATCATGTTTGTTACTTGGCTGGACTTCATATGACTATAGCTTGACATCCGTCCCCAGCAGTTCTCCAGCTACCTGCCTCCTTCAATCTGCATACTGAACATATGGTCTCTAAGCCATGCACTCTAACTTGGTCTCAGCCTCCAGAAGATGCTGGGGAGGCCAAAGTGTGAGGCCAATGGGGTTCATCTTCATGTGTCTATAATACATGCACACGCACACCTATACAGTATCCTAGCTCCGCACTGAGCCCCAGTGGCTAGGCAGTTGTTCCAGAAACAAATGCTGAAGTGAACCAACTGACAAAAGCAAGTGTTTGTTTTGGTTTACAGGTGTGTGGAGGTTTCAGCCTATGGCCAGTTGGTGCATTTGTTTTGACCAGTCTCGGAAGTGCTTGGCAGTGCAAATCCACTTGCCTGATAACCAAGAAGTCAAAAAGGAGCTGGGCCGGGGTTCAGTACTCCCTTGGAGGTCATGCTCCCAATGACCCAAAGACCTCCCACTAGACCTTACCTCTTAAGGGGACCACCTCCCTAAATTACTACCAGACAGCAGCTTTTTAATATATGGACACTTGGAGGACAGTTAAGATTCAGACTACACACTCATCCTCCTAAAACTGAAACAATCCTGCTGCCCAAGCTTGGCATCTTGTGTTCCAAGTTTCCCAATAAAAACTTTCCTATCCTGCACATTCACTCAGAGAATGTCAAGAGGCTAACTGTGGGAACAGAGGCAGGCTGTATGGCTTAAACTTCCAAGTCTCTGTCTGCACTGTATGGCCTGTGACCCTCCACTCCACCAGCCATTTCAACTGGACAGAGCCATCCCAATTCCCCAACACTCACTCTAGCTGCCTTGTCTCCTGGAAGGCCCAGCGTCTTCTGCCCATTTGGCCTGGCTTGCACCTGTCTCATTTGGCCACACAGTACTGAAAGGCCTTTCACTAGAAATGCTAGCCTCTAGCACAAGCCAGCTCCCTCGGGGACTTGGGAAGCCTTAGGGACTTCTCTAGATGTCCCTAGAAGTCCCTCTGTTGCCTGCTCCATTCTCCTCAGCCCCAGCCTGCACTCCATCTGTCCCATCCCCTGCACACAATGCTCTTCCTGAGGGCCTTGGGGGAAAAGCTTCAGGCTCTCCCCGCAAGGCCACTCCATATTTCCTCACCTTTTGATAGCTCATATCTGTGTTTGAGAGAAGACCCCTTCCTTCTTTCTCGGGGTTAAGCTTCAACTCCTGTCCATGACCTGCTGTCTACTTCCTTTTCCCAGGCCTTCTTCATCAACAGGCCCCATGTTCTTCCTTTCCAACCATTCTATGTCTTCCCTTATCACTAACAACCAACCTCAAAGACAGGACCCAGAATAGGACTATATAGCCCACACCTCCACAGTGTTCAGTCTAGCTGGACAACATCTCTACCCTAAAGGCCATGAAGACCAAATGATGCCCAAATTATCAAATTCAGTGAGTTTCCTAGTTCCCCTCTTCCTTTCCACCTCCTTCATCCAACACTGACAGTGGACTGGCTTCTGAAACATCACCTCATCTTGACCCTGCAGGAGGAAGGCAATTCCCTGTTCCATAACCACTGCCCCCATTTCTTCCACTGTCCCCTCTTCCTGTCCTCTAACAAGAGGGCTCTGGTCCTTCTCTGTTCTCTCCCTGGAGATTTTCTCACTTCCATAATTTCAACTATCACCTTCATGTGTGTCTTACTTAGGATTTCTATGCGACAACAAAACATCATGACCAAAAAGCAAGTTAGAGAGGAAAGGGTTTATTCAGCTTACACTTCCACATCACAGTTCATCATCAAAGGAAGTCAGGACAGGAACTCAAGCAAGGCAGGAACCTGGAGGGACAAGCTGGTGCAGAGGCCATGGAGGGCTGCTTACTGGTTTGCTCACATGGCTATATGGCTTGCTCAGCCTGCTTTCTTGTATAACCCAGGACCACCAGCCCAGAGATGAAACTATTCACAATGGGCTGGATCCTCCCCTATGAAGCACTAATTGAGAAAATGCCTTACAGTTTATCTCCTGGAGCCATCTTCACAGCTGAGGCTCCTTCTTCTCTGATGACTCTAGCTTGTGTGTGAGTGTGCCTGTTGGTGCACTTGTGGAGAAAGAGGTCTAAGTCATGTGACACTACACTTTATTCTCTGGAATAAGGGTTTCTCACTGATCCTAGAGCTATCATAGGCCATAAGCCCTGAGATTCTCATGCACATTGGCACCTAAACATTTGCATGGCAAGCACTTCAACCATTAATCCATCTCTCCTGCCTTTCACGTTATTTTTTGAGACAAAGTCTCTCCCTTAACCTAGAATTCACTGATGTAGGTAGAATAGCTAGATGGTCAGCAAGTTCTCAGGAACCACCTCTGTACCTCCACCTGCCCCCATCACTGGGTTAAAAACACATGTTACTACACGTGGCTTGTACATGGATGCTGGGAATCCAAACTCAGGTCCTCATATTTGCACAGCAAGCACTTTGCTGACTAAGCTATCTCCCCAACCCATCAACCATCAGCTTTTTAAGAAGAATTCTACTCTATGAAGGGGATCCTTTGTGCTTTGGGAAAATCTCTCCTTGTCCTGCTTGGACAATGCCATGTACCCCAGAATGGGCCTGTACCCACCACCTTAGCAAGCCTGCCTCATCATCAATCATATGAACCCCTCACACACTTTGAATGTCTTTCCATTGTCTACCAAATGGGAACAAATGCTCTAGCCTCAGACAGGGTCCTCCACAGTCATCTTTCCCAACCCTTCCCTACTTCTTTCCCATCAGGCCTTGCATACTCCCCAAACTCAACTAACTGTACCTTTAAAACTCAATCTTTGTTTTGAGAGAGCTCATTACTGCTCTCTCTGCCAGGACTATATCTACCTCTCATCTCTACCCCATTTTGTCCAAATGGCCAAAGCTCCCACCACTAATCATCCCAACTGGCCAGATAGGATCCTTCTGTTCTTAATTAAGAATTTCATACATGCATATAATGCCTTTTGACCAAGTCCATTCCCATTCCCTCCTCACGAACAGCTCCCCTAACCCCACCCCAATTTTCAGTTCCAAGTTCATGTACTCTATTTAAATTAAACCCATTGAGTCTACTTAATGCCATCTATACCCTCATTGATATATGGCCATCCTATGAGGCATGAATACCCTCTCAGGAACCAAATCCTTAAAGAAAACTGACTCTCCCCAGTCCTACCAGCTGTGATTACTCACGGGTCCTCAGCTAAGGGCAGGACTTCATGAGTACCTTCTCCAGACAGGCTGGGATTTTGGTCAGCTTGATTTCATGCAGGTCTTGTACATGCAGACCCAGCAGATGTGACTTCATGTGTGTTTGTCTGGCAATACTGTTTCTCTGAAGATGTCAGCTACCTCTGGCTATTACAGTCTTTGCATCCCCTTTTCCTCAATGATCCCTGAACTTTGGGAGGAAGGAATATGATATAGATGTCACATTAGAGCTGAACACTCCACCGTCTCTTATTCTCTGCAGGTTGACCAGTTGTATTAATGACCACCTACCTATACAAAGAAGCATCTCTGATCAGGGTTGAGAGATACATTAATATATAAAAATACAGACAAGAACTTAGAAAGCAGTTTATTACTATGTCATTGCACCCTTTTAAAGAGACTTTAACCTTGTAACACCAAGCCTATTTTGCATTTTCATACAGCTAAAGAGTCTGTGTGTGTGTGTGTGTGTGTGCGTGTGTGTGTGTGTGTATGTGTAGGTGTCTCATCTTTGTCAGTAGGAGGGATGTCTACAGTCTATGGCCTTGAAGCCAGAGATCCTGTAAACAAACTGCCTTGCAAGAAGTAGATGCCTTGTAACTTTGTGTTAATGACTAAGCATCTCATGCTGTGTGGAGAATTGTTTAGGATTGTCTTCATTACAGCTGGTCTGAGATACCCCGTCTTCAGAAACATTCCACAGGCAGTTGTCCTCAAGAGGTTTGTCTCCTTGTCTTTCAGACAGCCAGGCACAGGTCAAAATTTTTGCCTTTTAAATATTTGAAAACCAGAAGTGTAAGATCTTGTCCAATGTAGACCAAACATGAAGTCTGAGTCACTGAAATCTACTTGGGTCCCCGGGATATCTGCTAAAGCCAGACAAGGCAGCACGACATCATCCTGGAAAAGCTCCGGCAACACTCTGGTAACACTCCGGCAACACAGAGACCACATTCCGACTCTACACAGGGCCGGATGCACCTGCACTCAAGAGCAGGAGGAACGTAAAGGCAGAACTCCACAAGATAAAGCATACTAGTGTGTGGGTCAAACCACATACACAGGCCTTCACACACCTCTACACACAGGAGCGCAGGCAAGGCAGCAATGCCTTCACACACCTCTACGCACAGGAGCACCCAAGGCAGAAGCACAATGATTGTATTGCTTTCAAGAAAAATAATTGCTTTTAATCATTTTAATGATCAATTAATCAATCAGTTTAATGATTATCTCAAGTTTGGAAAGTGGCTTTCAGAGTCACTTGGTCATCACCCTAGGGCACACGCCACTATTTCCCTTGGTCTGTCAGCCCTGCTCTCACCTTTTAAGCTTTCCTCCTTTAATGATCCACTACACAGAAAACACACTACACAACACACACACATACACACACACACACACACACACACACACACACACACACGAGAAAGGGAGTGAGAAACTATTTCTTGTTGCCCAGTTCTTAGCTGATCATGCACAGGTAAGAGCCCTGAGATGCTATTTCTCCAAGTATGGCTAGAGGCAGATGTCATCAACCAGAGGTCACATGACACCCCTTAGCTAACAATGACACACACAATCCACTGAGACTGCTGAGAGAGAACAGAGCAACTAGCTTTGTCTTGCCGATCCCGTTTCCTGTCGAGTTACAAAGCCCCGTGAACAGGGAGCTGAGAGCTGAGGTGAAGACTCCACTATCCAGGGAACAAGGCAGAAATAGGCAGTCTTGACCAGCAAGCAGCTGCTTGACTGTCAAGGAGTCAATGACGAGTTTCAGATATGGGGGTTGGTCACCTAGCAGCAGCACTGGACCCTCACTCCTTGACACAGTGGGATTTCCTAAGGCCATATTCTCAACCTAGGGGATTCAAACCCAGGGAGTCACATAAAGAAGATGGCCAGCACGACGGCTATTTTTACAGTTCAGGCCCAAAGAAAATCAAACGTGTGCTTGTGGTTCAACCTACAGCACGGAATTATAGTAACGGCCACAAGTGGAAATGCTGAGGCAGTCAATAAATGAGCAGATAAAGGAACTGAGATAGACTGATGCAGGAGGCTTCTGCAAGAAGAAAGGATGGAGTCGGCACGTGCTGCAGTGTGGCTGAAACTTGAAGACACTCGGCTAAGCAAAGGAGCCAGAAGCAAAAGAACATAAGGTATCCAGAATAGGCCAAGTCATACAGAGAGAAAGTTGCTTAAATGTCATCAGACAACAGGAGGGATAGGGACCTAGAGAGATACTCTCTGAAGGCCGTAGAGTTTTTATCAGAGGCAAAGAAGACATTTTAGAATAGTGAAAATTACACAGCACTGTGAATATAGTCAATGCGGCCGGGTTACAGGCTTAAAACAGCCTATGTTACATGACAGATTTTAAAAGATCACAGTAATCGGTAAGTCTCATAGACCTAGCAGTATGGACACACATAAAAATACTTTAAACCCACTTTATATGCTTTTCCATGTTTAACTGTTTTATTATTTAAAATATTCCATACAACATATCTTGGTCATATTCTTTCCCTCTTCCTACTCTTCCCAGATCCCCCCTCTCGAAAAAAAATAAAAACAAAAAATAAACAATAGCCAAAAAAACTCTCAACAAAAAACACAAACTAAGCCAAAACAAAAGCATATACATAAATACATACACACACACACACACACACACACACACACCTGTGCATTGGCCAACTACTCCTGGGCATGGGGACTGCTCTAGAGTGTGGTTGATATAGCCAGAGACACTCCACTGGTAAAAATGGATTTTTCCTTTCCTAGCAGCTATAAATTGAAATAGCTTCTTGGTTAGAGGTAGAAGTTAGTGACCATTTCCCTTTTTATACTGGGATTTTTGCCTGTTGATCCCACTCCAAAACAGGCTAGGATTCTACTATTCTACTACTTATGTCATGTTTCTTTCTGTTGTCTAGCACAGGTTATCACAAACATTCCAATATTTCTATGTACCACTAAGTATTATCTACGTAAATAACTCTACCTGTAGAATTATTATTGCTGTCAATTAGGCATTAAAAGCCACAAAAGTAGAAGTAAACTCTTGGGAGCCAAGAGCTGGAGCAGAAAGGAAATGTGTCCACCAGAGTCCAGAGCTTCCTTTTAAGATCAGTGAAGCTGTTTGGGATCGTGGAGATTACTTCAAAATTCTAAATACCCTAAAAGCTGCATCGAGTGAATGTATGTTATACCTTGTGAGCTTTATCTCAACAAAGCTGCTATTTAAAAATAAATAGCCAGGCATAGTAGCACATGCCTGCAATCCTAGCACTTGAAAGATATAGGCAGTAGGAGCACGAGCTTAAGGCTAGCCTCAACTACATAGCAAGTCTATGCCTGCCTGTCTCAAATAAACAAAATTAAGTAAGTAAACACATATAATACATGATGTTGAGGAGTTTGTGACAAGAACAAAAAAATGTACCAGAAGCCTGCTAGAGAGTAGAGAGTGCCTGTCTCCCCAGAGGGCCACCAAGAACTATCCAAGAACAGGCTAGAACAAGGTCACACATCCATAGGCCTTAGAACTAATCCTAACTGAACTGAAGAGTTCAAAGGGGCCT
The DNA here is from genome assembly GCF_004785775.1 of Grammomys surdaster. Taxonomy (NCBI): domain Eukaryota; kingdom Metazoa; phylum Chordata; class Mammalia; order Rodentia; family Muridae; genus Grammomys; species Grammomys surdaster. The sequence continues at coordinate 419,394 of NW_021620771.1, read as the reverse complement.
GGCAGAAACTGAACTAAATCATTAGCCAGACTATAGAGCTCAAAGGGGCCTGGCAGAAACTGAACTAAATCATTAGCCAGACTATAGGCTGAAGAGAGGAGATGTCAGAGAAAGGCCCCATAGCCCCTGCTAGAGAAGATCCAGCCTTTGGCTCTTAATCCACAACACTTTCACAGAAGAAACAAAAGCAAGTCTGAGGGCAGCTCCATGAGGAGACAGATGTTTTCCCCAAGTGGGGAGCAGATTTCTCTTCCAATTCTTCCCCAGATAAATGGCTATTGTTTTGATCTGAAATGTCCCTTAAAGGCCTTGGTGTTGGAGGCTTGCTTACTACTCTTCAGCCATTTATAAACATAGTAATCCTTTAGGAGGTGGGGCCTGGTGGGAGGATATTAGGTCACTGGAAGCAAGCCCTTGAAGGGGATAGTGGAACTCTAAACCCCTGTTTTCTCCTTGCAACAAGGTGAGCATCCTTACGCCTACACATACTCCCTGCCATGATGTCTTGCTTCACCAAAGGCCCCAAAGCCAACAGACCATAGAGATAACAGACTTCTGAGAGTCTGCCCCAGAATAACCCTTCCCTCTGTATAAGATGATTATTGCAGATAATTTTTTGTTTTTTGGTTTTTCAAGACAGGGTTTCTCTGTATAGCCCTGGCTGTCCTGGAACTCATTCTGTAGACCAGGTTGGCCTCGAACTCAGAAATCCGCCTGCCTCTGCCTCCCAAGTGCTGGGATTAAAGGTGTGAGCCACCACCGCCCAGCCAATTGCAGATAATTTTTAAGTGGGGGCTGACAATGGAAAAGTAATAGAACAATTTTTATTTGTTCTACTTTTAAATCCCAGCAGATGTAGTTTTCAACCTCATGGCAAACGTTATATATACCCATCTCATTATAAAGATGAATTATACTAAGCACAAGCAAGTGACAGTCCAAGAATTGTACCTGGAACATCCTAGATGTTCAGTGACTATTAGGTAATACTCCTGGCTCATTGTAAAATATAAAAAGGTTGATTTCTTTAGTACAAGGATCCCCCCTTAAATAAAAATTAAAATATGAATGGCTCTACATATCCTGGGACCAGAGGCCAGAAGAGCAAGTTGCACAGTAGATGCAAAAGGTTCCCAGCATGCTCTTTGATGATGAGACTGTTCTTATTTTAGGAAATTAAAAAGTTAATCCTGCAACTTAAGATGAAACATTTAAGCCCTTCCCCATTTAATAACTGTCTCTTTATCTACAAACAACCAGGACTTTTGCCAATTAAAAAAAGAAGAAGAATTTGGTTCATTTTCTAAAAGCAAGGTGTATTTTTGAAGCAAAGTTTTTTTCTTTCCAAGCTGTCTGTCCCTCTGTACAGGGCAGAGGTGAAGAGATCTGATGAACTCAACATTGGAAAAGAGGGCATAGCATCAAGTAGTCTCTGGTCCACTTCTATCTGTAAACAGCCTACACATGCGAAGATGGGCCCATTTGGCTTTGGACTTGAAACTGAAGGCAGGGAACCATGTCCTGTGTCTGTGAGAAGGTGAGATGTCAGCTGGCTCCATAAGGTAGCCCCCAACCCCTCCACACCCAAGGTCCTGACCCCCAAGTTGGAATAACAGTACAGATGAAGCCTTAGCCCCAGCATCTTACTGATAAGTCACCAATAGTTACTGACAGTTGTCAAGAAGAGCTCTCAATATCAAAATACCAGACCTATCTTGACTAGTTTGTTTTGGTTTCTGGTTTTTGGTTTTATTCACTTCTTCCTTGATTATTCAGTTATATGCCAGTCCAACTCAGAGTCCTTTGATCTCACGTTTTCATCTTTAAAATTCTGGAATACCTCAGGCCTCCAGTAACACTTGGGAAATGCTGTCGACATTGTTTCAACGTGTTGTTTTCTTAAACTCAGATACTCTTAACTCTCCAACCCAAGAGAGCTGGGTGCCGAAGGGAAGTCCCCAAACAAAAACAGCTTTGAATCCACATCTACTAGGGAGGGGGTGCAAAATCATGGATTCTGTGTTTCTGTGGACACATATGGACTTTCACTCTGCAGTTGAAGAAGTTATTTTTAAGCCTTTCCAATGATAGATACCTCCCACCCCCTCTCAACTCTGTTCCTAAAATCTAATGCCTCAGACATTAATTGAAGTCAGTACCTAAGCGGAGGCAGGAGATCCAAGAAGAGAGAGAGGTGGAGGGGTTCACTGCACAAAGCCCAACCAGTAACCCTAAAACAGCACGGCTGCTTAGCCCGCCCTCAGAGTGGTCTGGAAAAGGCAGGAAATGGAGCCTCATGCAAGTTTCTAGTAACATCCAACCCAAATGACCCTTTTGGAGCCTCAAATGAAAATGGAAATTTTTCCTGAGGTTCTTTACCCATCAAATACTAGAACCTAGAAAGTAAACTCTGAAGAGACATCTTGTTCATTTCATGTTTGACAGGCCCTTCTAAGAACATGAATTCAGAAATTCTAACTCCTGTCCCTGTGTGTGTCCACACACAGACACACAGACACATAAATATACACAAGTACACACAAGCACATCACACAAGACCATCTAGTAGTTAAGGTATCATGGAGATTTTGTGGCGTTTTGGAAGGATAGAAACAGAAGGGGCCAGGTTTTTGCCAGTCACCCCTGCTTTCTTTCAGTTCTCTGGGAAAGAAACAGTCTATTTTCAACCTTCATTTGGCTCTCAGATGCCAATGTCCAAACCTCCCCTCTTATAGATCCTTAAGTCCATTCTTAAATTGAATCTAAGTCCACAGGTAGTAACTGTATGCCCTGTGACCTTCTCCTGGCCTCATCTCCATGGAATCAGCAAGACCTCGGCACTGGCAAACCACAGCCAAGTAGCAATCATACACAGAGGTCTCACCTCCACAGGTCACCTTGTCCACCCTGCTCTGCTACATCTGCAGGAGCCCAGCTGAAGCCCAGACACTGGGCTCTGGAATGGCACTGACAACATCTCATTTTCCCTGAGGGAGTCTGTCACTTGTCCTGCCACTACTACTCATTTTATTCAGTATCTAACCTTGAGGAACAGTAAACAAGTGTTTACTAAATTACTTTAATGCTGACAGCCAGGACTCCAAATGTCATTTCATTTAGCAGAATGTTTAGCATGTTGCTAAGTATTTAGCACCTGATATGTTGCTAAACAATTCCCTGTGCCTCTTTCTTCTTGATTTAGTTATGCTATCCTCTATGGTACCTAACATTAACTTAAGCCACAGAGAAGACAGACCAGACTCGAAAAGCAGACTAAACTCTGGCTATCTTGCTAATCAGTCTTTCTTTTCAATGTCTTCAGCCAGGTTTCCCCAACAGGCCAGGAGCTTTCTTCAGTTTATTCTGGAAATAAACTCATCTTCTCCATTCTTCATGGGACAGTGAGAAAGAGCTGGTGTGGCTCGATGCTGACCAGTAATTCCTACACGGCACAGAGCTGTAACACCAGGCTGCCATGACCACTGTAAAAGGAAGAAGGCAGCACCAGCCACTCACACACTTTCTTAGCTAGGTTCTTCAGTCCTTATAGAACCTGCCATAATGACTCAAAAACTTGGGGCAGCAGAGACCAGAAGACAGCGTCGGGAGTTGGAAAGGGGCAGTGAATGGCAAAATGAACTTCAGTGACTTCCTGCCTTGATCTCTAGGGCCTTCCTGTCACCACCTAGCAGGAGATGGCTGAGGCAGAAATCAATGGGAAAATGTGCCCACAGCTCCTAGGCTTCTCCTTAGCAAAGTTAAGGAAATGCCTTCTTGCTGTGGAGCTGCTGATGGACTTTGTAACCCCATAGCATCTTCAGGTTATCTCAGACTTGTCTAGCTTGTGGACAGTGGCCTACTAGTTTTTGGACTAGCCCTTTCAAAGCATGAAGGAAACCAGCATGTGGCCATGGTGTGTTCAGCTGCCCATCCAAAGGTTTCCTCAAGGCTCTGTGGGAGATACTATCTATATCCCAGATCAACAGAAGTCTGAGGTAAGGACATGCAGTGTACTCAAACAGTCTAAAGGAGATCGATGCAGGGACTCAGGAAGTCCTTCATTCTTCAAGGCCTTCGGTGAATAGTGCCATGAAGACATATGGTGGTCTTTAAAGTCCTCTGCACCAGGGCATGAGGGAACAGGTTCTCCATCTTCCAGTATCTTTCCTCACCTCCGTGGCCCTGGAGCCTATGGCCTGACTATTAAGCCCTGTAGCGCCACCTACTGGTAGAGGCAGAAGTCAGCTGTACTGATGGTCCTAAGAAGTCTGTTCCTGCAAGATTATTGTCAATAATACATCCAACCCCTGCAACGAACCATACTTATACTAGGAAGTAGAATCCAAAGATCAGCAAGGCCTCGAAACCCTCCATTTGATGTTCCCTCTGTCTCTTTTAGTATATCCTATTCACAGACGAACCCACCAAAAGCAGTTTTGAGTGGAAGAGGCGAATAAACAAATACTAAATCATTTCCAAGACTCTAAAAGATAGTTGGGGGCAGGGATACTGGTTCACCACTATGTTAAAAAAGCACTGTTATCCTTGTGGTACATACTTTTACAGAATAAGTCTCTACTTAATAAAGGATACACACACACACACACACACACACACACAGACACCATTTTAGGAGACTTTATAGTCAACATTCCTTTGCATAACACCCAGGGTGAGGTGCATTAAGTCCTATGTGATCTGCTTCCAGAGGCTTCTCTAATTCTCTGTGTGTGCATATGTTTAATCATCATTACATGTGTTCTGTGGAAATAAATAAACATTGATTCTCTTACACTGTGTTGGTATGTTGAAAAGCACCCAGCCATTCCCAGGAACAGCATTTGGAATGCAAAAGGGAAAAAAGCCTCCTTTCTCCAGCTTCCTCCCTGGAACTTACAGAAAAGGAGACACTGAAGTCAAGTCGGGACTTCTTATAAGCTTCACAAGCTGAGGGGCAAGTCATTCAGCTTTCGGGCCCTTTGAAAAGAGTTAACTGTGATCATTTTATTATTGCTGTATTTTAAATGATAATTGCTATCCTCTCGTATGGCTAAGTAGTTTAAAGAGAAAGCACACTGTGTTTTTCCCTCCCCTCTGCCTTGTCTCCAGCAGACAGGGGACATTCTGATGTTTTTGTGTTAAATGGTTGACTATTAAGAAATTCACTTGCTAGCTGGAACCTACACTGGATAATCAACCCAGAAAAGTAGAAGGCTGGAATAGGACCAGAGCCAAGAGGGTAGACGAAGCAGGGCACGGCTTGCATATACAACCTCCAACCTGAAGCCTGAGGACAGAGCTCTTCCTTCCCTCAACTTCTAACCTGTTTCATGGTGCTGGCCCCGGACCTCCACAGCCTGCCCCTAAGCTCACAAGTGCACATGCACCACTGAAAAGCTGTGAGAAGGAGGTGCATTCAATTCTTGCAAGACAGTCAGGAGAGAAGAAAATAGCCACCTGGCAACTTATTTGGTTCTCCTCTCTGATTGGTCACCGTTGCTGTTCTGAGGTCATCACTTGGCTCCTCTTCTCCCTGCCTTCTGAAACTCTAGCCCCCAACTATGTTTCATCAGCCACGAGTTACTAAGCCAGCCACTTCTTTCTTGTAAATATTCACACTCCTCCAGGTCTGTCCTTCCCACCTCTGCCACCTTCCCCAACCCTCCTCAAAAGAAGCCTAGCCAATCAGGAGAAAGAAGGTGGGAGGCAGAGGGGGACAAGGACCCTGGCGCTCTTTTACCTAAGAGCCGCATCTAGGGATGGAGGCGAAAGTGCTCCTGTGAATTATGTAACCACTGCAGCTCTGAGGGAGAGTACCATCCAGGTTCTATAGTGCCTGCTGGCTCTCTGCTGGAAAGGTAGAGTTCCTGGTCACTGCTGCCGCCTCTTCCCCTACATCCTTCTCCAAAACCTGTAGGGCTATTGCTCCTGCATTTAATGCCTGCTCCCCGGAAGGGGATTGGGGATGCCGTTGAGAAGCAAAGTAGCAAAAGACAAGAAGCAGAGTAAGAAAGTAAGCTAAGAAGGGCTTTATCCTACACTACTAGGAGACCTCACCAACTATGGGCATACGTGTTTTACAAAGATGTCTTGCCCTAGGCAGTAACTGCTGGGACAACACTGTTGGGTTTTCCTCTGCCAAGTTGCTTAGACTGAGGGCATGGGAAGAACCTGAAAAAGCTAGCCCACCCCACTCTTCAAAAATATCACCCTTTCCTCTGTGTCTCATTCTCTCCTCCTCCTAAACCATCCATAACTCCATCAGCTAGGAAAGGGATCTGAGGACAGATGAAGGAGAGGGGTAGATAATCCAGAGACAGGCTGCTCTTGTGACATAAAAGACCTAGTACCCATAACCCTGGACAAGTCTTTCTTCTTAAGGAGGCCAAAATCCCAACGCTGCCACCCAAGATGGGAAGCAGAAAGACAGCTGGCCCCAAATCAGCTTCCGGATGAAAGAAGACCAGCTGTAAAGCCAGCTCCCCAGCAGCCTTAATCTGCAAAGGCAATGGCCCTGTCCCCAAATGGTGACAATAGGGTAAAAGGAGGAAGGGGCTGGGTACCAATATCGACCCTGAAGACTACTTCCACAAGGTTGGGCGCTGGAGAGTCACTAAGAAGTACCCTGGCAAGGCAAGGAAAGACACACTGTGGAAGAGCGATTGTAGCTGCTGAGGGCGAAAGAGCAAGGGAACAGTCAAACAACGGGGTAGAGAGCCGGCAAGAAGGGCATCTTGGGACTGCAAGGCACTTTGGCTTGATCACCTTAATCACTAAGCAATGTCAAAAATAATAACTCGTCGATGGGGAGCGGGGAGGAGAGGGAGAAAGTTTCCAAGAAGTGGGGAGTTACCCGAAAGCCATTCACCATTAGAGGGGAGCTGGTGACACTTGATGCCCAGGATGGAGATGCTTAGAGAACACTAAGTATGGAGCCTCAGAGCTAGTCACACCCTTTCATGATTCCCTGAAAACATGGAAAAGCCCACACACATTACTGGGGCTTCTAACCGCTTTCCATCCTCAGGTGCGAGTCCACACTGGGGTGCGAACAGTAACACACCCGGCGTGGGCTCTCTCTCGGGGTCAGTGGCAGTGGAGAGGTGGGCGGTGTTGAGGAGCCCGGAGAGCTGGGAGAGAGGAGGCGCGCTGAGACGCACAGCTGCAGCCCCCGCCCCCACCCCCACCCGCGACCCGGAGCGCACTGCCCGAGGAAGTGGCGTCGGGAAGAGTGGACGCGGGGCAGCCCGGGGGGCCACCGGCGCGGGGCTGGGCTCCGTGGGGTGCGCGCGAGCGCGCGCGTTCCCTGCCGCGCCCCAGCAAAGCAAGGGACCCCGAAAGCAGCCGCTCCTCGGCTCGCGGTGGCCAGACTGGCCGGCCGGGCTTTCGAAGCAAAGGCGAGAAATCCAGGCAGCGCTGACACTTGGGGAACTTTCCCCCTCGCTCGGGATTTCATGGGAACCACATGCTCCGAAGAAGCCGGGCCGCGGAGGGGGAGGGGCGGGAATTTTCCGCTCCGGCTCGCACGGCGGCTCGGCCGGCTCCCGCGGGCTCCCGCGCGCGGCGTTGGCGCCCCTCGCGCACGCGGCGCGGGCCGCTCCACCGGGACCCGCCGTGGGCAGCGCGGGCGAGCCGGGCGAGGCGCTGGGGTCCCGCTTACCTTGGTGGTTTTCCTCTGGAACGTACATCCTCGTGTTTTCATTGACCATTGGCCAAAAACTGCTTGGAAAGGAGAAGCCACAAAGAGGAAGAAATGCAGCAACAGCCGCGAGCGGCTCCGGATGGATCCCTCCTCCGAGGCCGGCGGCTCTCGCGCAAATCCAGGAAGCCGTGGATCCGCAGTGGTTCTTGCTCCCTTCGAGTGATTACCTGATCCCCATTATTGCACCAAACACCAAAAACTGCTGCTTTCCACTACCGCCTCCTTTCGTGAGATTGTAATGCATCCTCAGTACATCCGGGCCCCTTCCAAGAATTTAGCACCGCACCTCTGGCGGCTACACCGTTTGAAAATAAAAATGATAATAATAATAAATGGAGAGGCAGAGCGAGAAGAGGCGCAAAGGCGAGGCGAGGGAGAGCGGCGGGCCCGAGGCGCCGGTGGACCACGAGCCGCCAGGGGGCCCGAGGCGTCTCCGGCCCGCCCAGGGCGATCGCCGCGAGGCCCCGACCCGCGATCTTCGGCGACGGCAGCCGCGAACACCTGAGGGCGAGCCCGCGGGAAGCGCCGCCACCGCCGCCGCCGCCACTGCCGCCGCCGCTCCGGGCCGCGCCGCGCCGAGCGCCGTTCTGGCAGGGAGCTGTTTCTGCAGAGGCAGCGAGAGGGAGACACCGGGCGCGAGAGCGCGGCGCGGCCTCCCTCCTCCCTCCAGCCCCGCCGCGCCCGCGCCCGCCCCTGCCCGCGCCCGCCCGCCCGCCCGCCCTCCCGCCCGGCGCGCCGGAGCAGACGAGCTGAACGCTTCCAGATGTGGCGGCGGCGCGCGGCGGGGACCGGAGCCCGAGTGGAGCGGCGGCGCCACGCGAGAACCCCCTGGCTTCGCGACGGCGGGGAACGAGCTCGGGCGCGGACACACCTCCGAGAGAGCCCGGCTGCAAGACCCTCACCCTCTCGAGGCCCCGCGGCCACCGCGCGTCCCTGAGGGCCCCCCCGCCACGCCAGCAAGGCCTGGGAGGGGAATCCCGGCAACACGGACTATTATGTGCCCAACTCCCGGTCTCTTTCACATCGACCGAACGAAACAGCAAAATGAGCCGTGATTCTGTTGATCGATTACAATCAGAGCGGTTGTAGAAGTGACACATACAGGCGAGGATGGGCAGATGGGCGGGGAGAGAGAAAGAGCCCAAGAGGCGGAGCCTCGTGGGCATGGCAGCGGTGGTGCCCAGATGTCTGAACAGATTAATACAGCCAGGTTTGCTCCCTCCTTGGGGTCAGGCGAGCACGTGTTCTGCCAGTGTCTCCTTACCTACTTCTCTTAATTATTTCTGCCACCCTGGCGGGGAGCTATGAAGCACTTCTCCCTGACTCTCGCCGGCACAGTAATATGCTTGGTACCTCCAGCACACACGACCCTCTAGATGGGGCTGGTGAGCCCATTCTGGAAGGGCCTACCACTGGAAAACCCGATCTAGATATCAACCCTTAGAAGACTTCACTCCCTGTCTCCAGGTTCCCTAAGAGACTCTATCATCTATGTGGCTTTAAGCAAGGCTAAGTGTTTGTCCGCTGCAAGGCTGCAAACCTCCAGTCTAGACCTTCCTTTTAATCCATAGGCCAGCCTACCTGCCCTTTCCACTTGAGAATCAAACCTCTTATGTCCAGGCCTGCTCCTCACACGGCCTTCCTCCAACTCAGCCGATTCCTCTCTTTGCTCATGTAAGAACCCTGGAGTCATCTTAACTTGATCTCTCCCATTGCCTCACATCAGTGTATCGTGGAATTCACCTCAGACAGAAAGCAGTTCAACCTCCCCTCGCTTTTCTGCTGCCCTCATCCATGGCTGAACCAATGTTCTACACCTGGCGCTCTGCAATAGCTGGTTCTCTAGTTGCTCTCCTCTTCTCGAGAACATTCTCCTCACAACAGTTGTAACAATCCACTTCAAAGGGTGCTCCTCTAACCCAGACCCTCGAGTGGCCTCTGTCACTTTAGTGAAAGTGACAGTATTCCTACAAGGACTGCAGGAACGACTAGGTACGACTTCCATCACATACTTTCCCTAGTCCTTCCCCTTGCTGTTCCTCCGAGCACACCAGAAATGATCCCCTCACCTACATGCATGCCCTGCGCATACAAAGCCTTTGTCCCCTGTTCTTAGTCTTCCCCTGAGTAAACATTACAACCTGCGACCCCCCAGCAGCAGTTCTCAGATCCTTGTACTCTGTTTTTTACGTTGTTTCTTCGTGCTAACATAGAGTATAGCTTATTTATTTATTGCTTTGTTCTCTCTCTCTCTCTCTCTCTCTCTCTCTCTCTCTCTCTCTCTCTTTCTCTCTCTCTCTCTTTCTCTCTTTCTCTCTCCAAAAAGGCAGATGTCTTGTCCATCATCAGTATATAGAGCAATGTCCATCATTAGTATATAGAGCAAAGTCTGGTAGGTAGCAGATACCTAATACATTCATGCTGAGTGAGTGAATGGATGAATGTCCCCAGAAGTTTCAGGAGTACCACTCACTGCATCATCTCAAAATGCTTCCCTGGCCACTGCTTGAGGACTCAAAACCTTACCACTCCTCATTTTCCTTTGTGCAGTGGTTTGTGTCACCAGGTATAAATGCAAGCCTTCCCCCCACCCTCAACTCCCCACTCCAGGCCGGAAAGGTATTAAACTCAATGGTGATCTAATGGCTTGTTGCTGCAGTTGCTGTTCTAAGGGGTGTGTCTTTGCCATGCTGGTATGTGATTACTCAACTTGCAACCTCCAGTCTGAGAAAGAAAATTAGAAATTACACAGTCTCATCTTGGGGGAGCTTATTGGCTTGCATCTCAAGGGCAAGTGTGGTTGATTGTATAAGCCAATAATAAAACTGGTCTGCAGTCCCATTGCACCCTGTGGCACAAGAGTGATGGTTAAGATTGTCACATACTCTGTGCCAGCCATGGAACAATGCTCTACAGGCATTGCCTCACCGGCTCCACGCTGCTATGGCGTAAGGTAGGAATTGTTGTCTCTGTTTTAGATGATTGTCCCAACTGGGACCTCATCTAGAAGAACCTGACATCAAATTCATCTTCTTGTGTTTATCTTGCTCTCTGCTGAGTGGATGACCAAGGGTGACATGGTAGGGGGGTCGAGTTGCAAGAGTTGACTACAGAATATACTTCACAAAATGCTGTGGGGTTGAGAAGCAATCCTTGTGCGCTGGGGGGGGGGGTCACATGTTTGATCGACAGCCTAACTTTCCTGTAAGGAGGCAAATACTATCTCCGAGCTGCTTCCGTTTCGTTTTTCAGTCCTCTTTTCAGCTGTTAGTATGCTCTTTCCTTCTAAAGAGAGAGAGAGAGAGAGAGAGAGAGAGAGAGAGAGAGAGAGAGAGAGAGAGAGATTGAGAGGGAGAGAATGTTTCCTAAGTATTTGGTCTTCAAAGTACGCCCATATCCCACTTTCTAACTTTGGAAGCCAGCCCTGGGTGTTCTTTTGCAAGGTAACAAATTCTCCACCCACTAGAGACCATTTAGAATTATGATGCAGGGCTGTGGGAGGCGGCAATAGGAAGAGTAGCTGCCTGCCTCTCTCCCTGAGAGTTTTGACCCTAGCTACAAGTGTTCTTTCTTCTCCACCTGCGCTCCAAGTCTTTCCCTGTGCCAGGCCTGCCACACAGTATTGGACCTGCACACATGCTCTCGCATCCCCAAGACATACATACACACACACACACACACACACACACACACACACACACCTTACATGTCTTAAGAAAGTGAACTGTGCTCCCTCCCATACACAGCACTTTGTACATGCAGATATTCTTCATCTACGACTTACTCCAGATAAGATTCTACTCCATACCCACAAATGCTTCCTTTGGAAGAAATTAAGGGTACAGTGAACAAGTTAATTGCAGTATGTTTGTGTGAGTGGGGAAACCCAAAACTAATCTTAACATAATGTTGGTTAAATAACAATATTTCAAAATTATTGATGTCTGTGTGTGTGAAGTCGCTTGCACAGCCCTGTGAGATGCTTCTGTGACCATGTCACGAGGGAGAAAACAAAGACAGAGGTTTGTTCACTTGCTTACACTTTGACAGACCAAAGTGCAGGATTCTAATTCCAATGATCTCAGCAGTGTATCTTCCTCCATTTGTCTCTTAGCCACTCCATGTATAAACTACGGCATATGAACATAGACAAATCCACTGGCATAAGTAATACTACAGAGACGTATTAGTGGTAAGGAAAAACCAGTTATGAAATATCACATCGTGTATGGGTCCTTCCCTTTTTATGGAAGTGAATTCTTGAACTAGGAAAAAGACAGTGGGGGGAATCCCACCAATCTACTGGCAGAAACTCCCTGGGAAGCTACAGGAAAAGGTAAGTTCTCCTCATCTTTCTTCTTGTCTGACCATAAGTATGTGAGCCAAGCTACCAAGCAAACAAATCTCAATCATAAGGAAAAGGACCCTGTTGCCCACACGGGAGAACAGAAGCTGAGCCCAAAGGTGTCCTTCTGCCCACCTGACAACCACTTCCCACAAGCCTGCAGAAATTCCCTTTGATGATCAGTGTTGTCAACTTGACAGAGTCACCTAGGATATATGGTCACCTCCTCTATGTGAGCCTGAAGGGATTGATTAAATTAGGTCACTCGATTGGAAAAGACCCTCCTTAACTCCCCTTAAATGCGGAGCATTAAGGAGAAGGCTAGAGGAGTAGGATCCATGTCTCTCTGCTTCCTGATGCTGATGCTGATGCTGATGCTGATGCTGATGCTGATGCTGTGACCAACTGTTTCTGCAGTCATGCCTCTTCCACCATGACGGACTGTACCCTCAAACTGTAAACACACACAAATAAATCTCTCCTTCCTTAAATGGCCTTGCCAGATGTGGGTCACAGCAACAAAACCAAAAACCTAAAACATTCCCTGATCAATGTTTCAAGCCCAAACGTACTGTTATGTCCTCACTTGGGCCAAGGTGCCAGTTACTCTGCTGGTGGCAGAGAGCTATGGGCAAGGAGTTAGTGGGGACAATCTAACATCAGCCTTCACGGACAACATCCTGTTATTTAATTACTAACACATGGGAGCATCTGTGGGCGGTTGAAACCGGTAACTGATCAGTAAATGGAAAGAAGGGAGGAGTCAGAAAGGTCAGCAGGCTGCTTCCGAAGCCACACCGCCGTAGCTGTCCTTCACTGGTCAGGTTAGCTGCTGGAGCCTTCTTTTCCAACACTATCCTCTTCACTTGGTCCCAGGTCACAGCTGTCTACAGAGGTCTCTGGGGACATTTGAACGGTGGAAGCAAAGCAGCAGCTTTTATACTTGTGAAGCCGGTATCCACGCCCATTGAAACACCGGTGTACCATTCTGGGGGAACCAGGGCTGCTCCCGATCCTCTTCCTTCTTTCTCCTCTAGCTACTGAGGCCTGGGTGAAAGCCAGCTTTACAGAAAGATTCTGGCGTTGTTTCAGAGTCAAAGTCCAAAGTGGCGAGAACAGGTAGAGATTCCAGTTGTCTTTGTGTCTTTGTGGCCTTTTATCCACTTGACTGTGATTGCGCCCACATCTTCCTAGCTTTCTCCTGCACTCTGGTCCTGCGATCTACAGCAGCTTCAGACCCATCGTTGGTTACAGGGAGAGCAGCTTTCTGTTACTTCTTCCAGAGCCCCACAGTTGGACAGACAAGATGCAAGCTCCATTGTCCAACTCTTGCTCCATGTTGTATATTGTGGGACTGCTTCCCCCCCCATCAAACCTAAATGATGTGTCAGGGAAATTCGTCCCCTTTTCCCGGCTACTCACTTAGCATGTTGAACTACTGAGTATCGTCATTTTATAACATCTAACATTAAAGATGAGGCCACTCCTGAGTGAACACAGTTCCCGAGGCTTTTATACAAAATTGTCACTTATCAGAGGATTCAGACAACAGCAACATGTTCTTCCTACTTTGGTGATTACAAGTTCAAAACCAGACAGGGTCATGTATCCTGCTGGGGCTCTAGGGAGGACCCATTCTTCTCTTCTAGCTTCTGGTGGCTGGCAGCATTCCTTGGCTTGTACCACATGACTCTATGGTCACATTGCCCTCTCCCTTAACGGCCAAGTCTCCTTCTGCTGTACTCTAATGAAGACACTTGCTATTGGATTTAGGGGTCATTAGATAATTCAGGTTGATTTCTTCATCTCAAGATCCTTAAAGCAGCTATGTCTCCAAAGACCCTTTTCCCAAATGCATTGATGTCCGCGTTTCCGTGGATACTGGCTTCCATTTGGGCAGACAGTCATTCAGCTACTCCAGACCCTCATCTAAGCTAATGGCCTCTCACTCAAACTCCTCTGCAACTCCCAACTAGCACCTATGAGCTCTGTACGCCTTAGAAAACTCACTAAGGCCGTTTCTTTACTTCACTTATGGAACCTAAGTCAATACATTAAGAGTTAATTGAGCAGCCAGTGAGGCCAGGATAGTCACCCATGCTTGGTTCAACTTATGTAATCATCTTTTCAATTAATAGAACTTCACTGAATGACTACTAAACAACTCGTAGTGATCACTTTTCCCTGACTTGACCAATGCTGTTTATAAAACACCACTCGGTGCACTTCCCAGTCACTCTACCTCAGGATGCATCTTTTGAGCAAGCTCTGAGTGACGAAGTGTCAGTAGAAGTGACAGCTGTCACTTCTAGTAAGATTACTTTTTAAATGATTTTTATATGTTCGAATCTTTTTGCGATTTAATTTTTATTTCACACATGTGGATGCCTTGCCTGTGTATATGTCTGTGCACTACATGCATGCAGTGCCCCTAGGGACCAGAAGAGACCAATGGATCCCCTAGAACTGGAATTGCAGATGGTTGTTAGCTGCTATACAGGTGCTGGGAATTGAACCCAGGTCCTCTAAAAGAGCAATCAGTGCTCGTAACCACTGAGCCATCTCTCCAGCCCCAAGGTTACTTTTTAAAAACGCAATTCTCTTGTCTCTACTTCTGCCATGAAATTCAAATGGTGTGGCTACAAAACAGAGAAGCACCCATCAGTCTGGACCCCAACGTGACTTTGTAAAGCGTGCACTAACTGGTTCTGGATGCAGATGCTATAGGGGGAGTGGGAAAGATACAGGGTGCTTTATCTGGGGTGGGGAAAGGAAGGTAATACAAACAGGAGATAAATAATACTAAGAACATTTGGGAAAGTCATAAGGAAACGTTATTTTATAAGCTTACTTCAAAAATACATATATAATATGTATGCACTCAAATGTGAAATTCTCAAGAACATAAAAATTCAAATTAAAAAGTTTAAAAGTCACAATTATTATATGAAGCCCCAGGAATCTGGAAGTCATTGTCACAGTATAAGATTGCCCTTTCTGACCAGCCGTCTGGAATAAAGCAACAGCTCTCTGCGTGTGACCAGCATGCAATGAGAATCTGCTAAGCTGCCCTCTTTAACTGACTTCCTTCCCAGTCGGTGAGGTGTCTGTCAGTTGTTCCTCAAATGAGGTCAAGTTGTAACCCTAACAAACTTGTGATAGTGTCGCACAGGGAATATTCATCTAATTTCTTCAGCATATGAGTTTTTATTTGTTTTAGGTAAATTAATGGTGATACCTATTACAACTTATTCTACAGATTTTTTTAAAAAAAAATTTTTCCTCTTAAAATCTGCTGACATACAGGCACACTTAGCTCTCTACTTTTGTGAAGTAGTTTATGCAAACTACTCTCAAGTAGAAGGACTAAGAGATGTTACCAGCCTCCCACAGGGACCTGCATGACTGGGTGGCTTAGAACCTCTTCAAGCTGATAGGCAAGCAGCCCTCCTGGCATATGTGGAATCCATTTCCAGACACCCAGCATTTATATGTGCGCCATCTTAGTCTGGAGAGGACAACCAGAGGAAGCCAGAGCCTACTTGCTGCTTCTCTTTTCTGTCACAGACATCCCTCTCCTCCCACCTTTTACCAATGTCCTCCTGTGGATGGACACCCACCAGGGATACATTGACGTGGGAATCCAGAAAGCCTCTGTAACCAGACACCACACTCTTCCGGTTATCCAGCTTTCCACAAGGCGTTTCCAGCATAAATTCTAATTACTTTTAAAAGCTCATAATGTGAGTACAGTGTTTTGCTCAATCATACATTAATAATTTCTGTAATGAGACAGTGGTCACTAGAGATTAAGGAGGGGAGAGGGAAGATGGAAAGGGAGGTAAAATAAGAGGTACCAAGATACAGGTAGATAGATGGAATTTGTCATACTGCTATATAGCACAGTAATGTAATTAACAGTCTAGAATTAATGACACATCCCAAAATAACCAGACGAGTTCAGAGGTTTCCGAAACACGGAAATGACAAATGTTCAAAGAAATGGAAATGCTAATTGCCATGATCGTTAGATGCACATATATACATATTTTTAATCCGTTGCCATGATAAATAGATGCACATATATACATATTTTTAATCCGTGTGCACACTTTAATTTTTAAATGTAAAAAATTAAAGAATAATGCATAAAAGAGCTGTATGACAGAGAGTCTTGTGGCCACGTAAAAAAAAAATATTAATTTCAATTTTTATACTTCTTTTTGATGCAGAATGACTCCATGGTCAATGAAAGATTTTTTAATCACACACACACACGCACACACACGCGTGCACGTGCGCGATAAAGGTAAGATTTTTTTAAAAGGAAGAAGCGGAGTATATTTCCAAGGAGAAAAGAAAGTGGAGCAACATCTTTGACTACCAAACTCAGGGCTGTCTGTATTTTTTTTTTTTTAAGATTTATTTATTTACCATGTAGAGCGTTCTGCCCACATGTATGCCTACACATCACCAGAAGAGGGCACCAGATCTCATTATGAATGATTGTGAGCCAACATATTGTTGCTAGGAATTGAACTCAGGACCTTTCGGAGAGCAGCCAGTCCTTTTAACCTCTGTGCCCTAACTTTCTATCTTTGTGAAGGGATGCTAGAAGGGGTGTCTGTCACGCTTCTGTTGTGGTAATAATACACAATGACTAAAGGCAGCTCCAGAGGGACCAGCTTATTTGGATTATGGTTCCAGAGCAATAGAGTCCATCATGATGGGAAGGCACAGCAGCAAGTGGCAGGCTTAGAGACAGGAACAGGAGGCTGAGCAGTCACATCATAAACAGCAAGCACAAAGCAGAAAGAACCAATAGGAAGTAGGGAGGGACTGTATGCTTTCAAAGTGGGTCCCCAGTGACATACTTCCTCCATCAAGACCACACCTTCTAAAACTTCCCAAATGGTGTCACCAACTGAGGACCAAATGCTCCAATGCCTGAGCCTGTGGAGGACACTCTCATCCAAACTGCCACCAAATGATATCCGGTAGGTTTGGTGTTTACATTTGATTGGAAACTTTTCCCAAAGGATGCTACAGCTTTACCTGAAACTGTTAACGCGCTGGAAATCGCATCACTCACAAGCAAGCTGAAAATGGCTGATAAAGCACATACGTTCCCAAAATTGAGAAACTGAGTGAGAGGAAGGAAGGTGAAGCTGAGACCCTGGAAGGGCCACTCCCAGCTGCAGGTTGCGGCTGATGCTGCCTTGAATACCACACAGAATGCTAAGCTGGAGGGAAGAAAGTCAAATCCTTAAGGCCTTGACCTGTAAGTGAACACTCAGGAAGCCAACACCTCTGGCTCCTCAATCCCACTCTGTCTTCTGTTCTCAACATGATCTAAACCAATTCACCTCCCTTGTCAAGAATTTGTATCTCCTTAATATCCTTGCTGAACAAAGTACCAAGAAACACACAATTTGTCACACTTGGGATACTGCCACCCATGAATTCCCGAGCAGCTCTGGAACCCTGAGTTGCTTTACATTTCATACCATGAGAAATCACTCCATTTTTTTAAATGTGTTTTTAATCCAGAGAGGCCAGGCAGAGCTAACACTGTAAATTCACTACCTAACCTTCCAAAGGTTGAATAGTTCATGCTGCCAAAGAAATTCTTTGAGTCTGTCCTTCTGTGGGGATTTACTGGACAGAGGTGGATGTACTGTGCCTTTGTTTATGATGGAGAAGCCAAAGGTCACACAGTAGAATACGCACTCACGTAAAAGCTTATATCTGTTGCTGTCTGGCTTGTATACTAAGTATCGTTTCCTTTAACTATAAACTGGGGGACTCCCAAGAACAGGGTTTGGATACCAAATAAAATATTAGTATGAAAATGCTTGATTAAAAACTATAGAAGTAGCAGGTTGTTTGCTACCTGGAAGAGGAAATGCTCCATGTCTCCGATGGTTTTTTACAGCATCCAGTAATTGCTCCTGCTGCTCCCACCTAAATACCATCACCACAAACCCAGCCCTCTGGCTTTGCCCTCTTTTCTGCCCTTTTTTCTGGTGACCTTTTTAAAAAATAAATAATAGAAATACTAGAAATATAGGCAGTGTATTAAGAAGTGAAAGACACTTCCAAAATTGGGATTGGGTTAGTGAACTGGGAAATAGCATACATTCAGAAGCCCTGCGCTGAGTCTCCTGGGGCTTCACAGGTCATTAGCACCCATCTTCTTCCATGTTTCCATAGCAACAGCTTTCTCTCTGCTTTCTCTGTGTGTGGCACGTAGCCCAGGTGTATTTTTATGTGTATAGGTGTATTGCCTGCATGTCTGTGTGCCACATAGATGCAGTACTCACAGAGGCCAGAAGAGGGCGATGAATGTCATTAAACTGGAGTTACAGAAGACAGCCACCAAGAAAGTGCTGGGATTCAAACCCAGGTCCTCTGGAAGAACAGCCAGTGCTCTTAACCACTGAGCCATCATCTCTCCAACCCCAACAAACTTCTTTTATAGGTAAACCTTGGTGCCCCTCTCCCCAACCCTACTCTTCCTACCACAATTCCTCCCTGAGAGCTACGGTCCCAAGAATCCTTTGGGGTAGCAGAAGAATGATGATCTATCAGTCTCCTATAACTTCTCCCATGCTGGTGAGAGACATCATCCATGCCTAAGATGAGCTACAGAACTTTCTCCCTGCTTTACCTCTCAGTTAGAAACGGAGATTTGGATCTCCTGTGGTAGAAGCCAGATAGAACCCCAGCATCATACGTTTAATCTAAGATGGACATACGTGGGTCATTGTCTCTTGTGTATAAGGCTGTAGCACTATTTGGGCTGAGAACAAGCTCTGTTGGTAAAAACATTTGCTCTTCAAGCATAATGACCTGAGTTGGAATCTCTAGCACCCGTGAAAAAAAAGCAAAAAAACAAAAAACAAAAACAAACAAACAAAAATCTGCTCATGGCTGTGCATATGCCTGGAACTCCAGTGCTGAGGTGACAATAGAGTGACGCAGAGAGGTTACTGGGACTTGGATTACCAGCCCAGATGCAGATTTAATGAGAGACCTTTTCTCAAGGAAATGAGATAGAGCATTGTGGAGAAGAACTGACATCTCCAGTCTCTATACAGGCATACAAGCATACACACCACACATGCATGTGTGTATATACCATACCACATCCCCACACCGAGAGAGAGAGAGAGAGAGAGAGAGAGAGAGAGAGAGAGAGAGAGAGAGA
>NW_021620771.1:387061-400127 GCF_004785775.1 Grammomys surdaster | reverse complement strand
AGAGAGAGAGAGAGAGAGAGAGAGAGAGAGAGAGAGAGAGAGAGAGAAGCCAGGACTGGCAAGGTGGCTCAGCAGGTAAAGCCATTTGCTACCAGGATGCACACGATAGAAGGAGAGAGCTGACTGAGCCTCTGACCTCCTCATGTGTACTATGGAACACACTCACGCACGCGTATGCACCAGCATACACACAAATAAATATAATCAGTTTGCCTTTTAAAAAAAAATTCACTATTTGCAGAGAGAGAGTGTGTGGAGCCAGTCTTCGTAAATGAAAATCAAGGGTATTTGATACCTCCCCAGTGCCCAGCCAACTGCTGAGAGAGACTTTCATAACCAAATTCTGCCAAATGTTTCAAAAAAGTCAAATTAAATTTCAATTATTTTGTCCAAGTAACAATTTGATCTTGAAAATTTTCCCTTAAAACTCTGAAAGCGATCCAGGGGTGGGGCTGGGTACTTGGGTTAGTACCCACTTCTCCATCTAAGTATCTGGCAAAGGCCCTGCTCTGGCAATGTTCTGAGACAAGCGATCATCACACTCTATCCTCTGAGGCTCACGGATGCTGCCAAGGCTTGGGAACATGGGGCTAAAAATCATTTCCCATCACACACGGCCCTCACTTGAGCCATCTTCCATAGTTTTGAAGTGTCCAAATTATGAATATTTAAAGTGAAACAGATCTATGTCCAACCTCAAGATCTCTTGATGATCTCGCACACTGGCAAAGTTAACAGTTAGCTGTGCCCCCAGGGGTGGGAGCCCCTGCACTATTTGCAAGGTGATGGGAGAGGTGCTGTTTTAAAGGTGGGGGAACTGATTCCTCCATGTATGCACCAGTAATTAGGTAGACAAACTGCCCCAGCCCCATTCTTCACAAGCACTCTGAGCACGCTTTGGCATCCAACACCAACACAGTGGTCCAGGAGCTCTAGGCCCAAACTCAACACTTACTCCTTCTCCTTTCCCATGCCCAACCTGCCAGTCTTCATCCTTTGCATTTTACCATTTAAGACCAGTCAAAAAGGCATGGCTTGGATCCCTTGTCCTCTGCACTCAAACAACCATATCCTTACCTCTACTGAAACACTGGTCACACGGCTGTGAGCAACTCATCCCCTGTACCTCCAGCTAGACTTTGAGCAGCCCAAGGGAAATAACTCTGTTCTACCCAACCTTTGAAGTTGAAAGTGCTTGATAAACCTTTGACGGATGGATGGATGGATGGATGGATGGATGGATGGATGGATGGATGGGTGGATGGATGGATGGATGAATGAATGGGTGGGTAGGTGGGTGGGTGTACGGGCAAATGAATGAATACATAGATGATTTCTTTGTCACTGAAAGTAGTAGAGAGTTAATACAAAGTGATAGATAGCTAATGGTGTAATTTCAGGCTGATAAAAGAAAACAGTGAGGACCAAGAGACCTGCCCTCCTTCCTTCAATCACTTCTCAAAAGTATGTACATGAAAGGCTGGCCTTGAGCTGGTAGATAATGTTACTAAAAAAAAATAATAATCTCCCTGGGAGGTTATCAGGGAGATTAGCTCAAAAGGAAACTGTCCTCTCATCATCTTTCAGTGAGTTACTTTGCTGAGAAGACCCTTTCCTGGGGGACTGGGACTCTGCATGAATACTTGGGCTCTTATCTCACCACTAAGAGGCCTGCGTTGTGTGCATGAAGCTCCAGTGACCATCAAACACAGCCTCTGTCTTTTGTAATTCTTACCCACAAAAGGTGTGTTTACTTTCATAACACTTCCAGCTGGATTCGCCCATTTTCCTTTCCTTGTATCTGTCTTTTATAAGCTCTGTTTTGACAAAAGTCACATAGAGGAATGCACCGCTAAACATCTGGACCCAAGCAGACAGGACATTGCTGTGGAAGTGGATTGGACCCTTGGGGAATGACTTGACTGAGAACAAAAAATCAGATCAGGCAATGAAAAAAATAGATGTTGTAGAAGCCAGACCTGTCCCTGCGATGACTGGAAACAGACACTTAATGCTGTCTGAGCAGTCATCCTGACTCCAAGATGCCAGGCACAAACCCAGCATGCTTAATAGTGTTTAATAACCTGGGTCCAGCCATCTCCAGGAACAGGTTCTGAATCATAGCTCAACACTCCTCTCATTTTGTGGTTCTTTGGTTTGTCAAAAACTTGTCCTAAATTTACACTGATTGTTTTAAAAACAAACATTTTTTTTCTTTTTGAAAAAAGAATATACAGAGGGGGGTGGTGTGTGCACATGAGTGCAGTTGGCTCCAGGGGCAAGAAGAAGGTGTCAGGTTCCCTGGCAATGGACTTATGGGTGGTTATAAGCCACCCAACATAGATGCTAGGAGCTAAACTCAGGTCCTATGCAAGAACAGTATATACTCTAAACTGTTTAGCCATCTCTCCAGCCCCATGAACTTTGTGTCTCAAGTGGCTTAATGTATTAGCAAAGGTAAGAAAGCAGTTACTCAGAAGGCAGCTAACAGAACAAACTGCAAGCAATAAGGAGGTTTCTAAAGATTGGGTCACCCTTTCAGTGAGGGTCTGCTGTCATGGTGTTGGGTTAAGTGGCTACCCATACAATGTCATCATCCCCATAAAGAGAAAAGTCGCAGTAGCCCTCAGGTATGCACAGTCTCCATCAGAGTGTCATAGTGACTCAAACTTCCTGAATGGAAATGCAATCTTCAGGTTAAACAGTGACTCATTAAGTATTCTATTTTAAAGTATCACATCCCTCTAAGAAAGAACTCTGTTTCTAAGTCAGAGCAGCTGGATAGATTCCTATCCTCTCAAGTCCAGTGGAGCAGGAGCTTGGGCCATGCTAAATGCACAGTCTGTGATGTAATATCTTTACCTATATTCTTGGATAGGAAGAGGTGTGCTGGTTAGTCTTTTGCCAACTTGACACAGGCCGGAATTATCTGGGAGAAAGAAAAACCTCAGCTGAGAAAATTCCTTCATCAGATTGACCTATAGGCAAGCCTGTGGAACATTCCCTTAATTGATGATCAGTGTGGGAGGTCCTGGTTCACTATGGGCAGTGCTACCTCTGGACAACAAGTCCTGGTCTATATAAGAAAGCAGCTGAGCAAGCCAATAAGAAGCACCCCTTCATGGCCTCTTCTTCAGTTCCTGACTCCATGTGTGTGCCCTGCTTGAGTTCCTGCCTGACTTCCCTCAATGTGGGCTGTGATAGGGATGTGTATACTAAACACACTTTCTTCCAAAAGTTGTTTATGGTCATGCTGTTTATCACAGCAACAAAAAGTAAACTAGGGAAGGGGATTGGAGTAGAGAAGGAAACATGAGTGAGAGGAAAGAATACAGGAAGAGTGATGGCGGTTCCAAGAAAGCTATTACACTCAAGAGACTGCTTTTGATAAAACACACACACACACACAAACACCCGCACATACACATGTAGACATACACACACATACAAATACGCATACACACACACATGCACACAGACATGCACGCACACATGCGCACCCCCACTCACCACACACACAATCTACCTATAAGGATGACTCTGTGTTCTAGTGGGTTAGTGTAGTCTCACTGAATGTAAGCTCACAGGCACACACAGGAGCAGTGGAAGCTATAGACCAAGGGTGGAGACTGAGCTGACCCAGAGTAAAGCCTAAAAGCACAGGAAGTTCCCCAATTCCCAGTGTACCGTGAAGCTGCAGACAAGAGGCCAATGCTGACTCAGAGTAGCATCTGACACTCAGATGAAGACTAAAGTCAGACCTCTTGCCCTGAACATAAACACTACAGGAAAAACTCTCAACTCTACTACAGCTTAGCCTTCTCCTGAACATTGTAAACACCTCCACTCAAAGAAGAAACAATACTTGAACTTAAAAATAAAACTTATGAAAGACTCAACTAACAACTAGGTCCAGATGTAGAAGTCTTAGCATAGAAACAAAGACAATAAGAAAATCCAAGATAACATGTCTTCCCCCAAAATTATCAATCCCAGAGAAATGGCTCCTAATGAGAGGAAATTGGAAGAACTTCCAGATAAAGAATTTAAAACCATGATTATAATTATGTTCAAACAATGGAAAGAAGATGTGAGCTACACAGCAAGAGCACAAAGACCAAGAGCTGGATGAAATAAGGACATCAATCCAAACATGAAAAGAGAATCACTGAAGGAAACCTGAACTGAATGTGCTGGAAGTGATGCTCTACTCCACAAACAAAACCACAGGCTCAGTGGTAAAATGGATCGTGTGGGAAACAGAGTAACATGGCTGGAACATAAATTGGAGCAATTAGTTCACTTAGTAAAAAATTTATGATGTGAGAGCTCTGAGCCACCATGAAAAGATCAGATCTTCAAGTTATGGGTATAGAAGAAAGAGAAGACTGCCACACCAGGGGCATAGCATATATTTTCAATAAATCCTAGAAGAAAATTTCCCAAACCTAGTGAGATATTATCCAGATACAAGAAGCATGCAGAATACCAAATAGAGAGGACAGAAGAAAAAAATTTCCACAACAAATTATAGTTAAACGCAAAAAACACAAGCTAAAGAACAAGCATTGAAGGCTGGAAGAGAGAAGGGTCTTGCCACCTCTAAAGGCAATCCACTAGAGTAACACCTGATTATTTGACAGGAACTTCTAAACCCTATGGGTCTCGAAAGATATATTCCAAGCTCTGAAAGACCACAACTGCCAAGCCAGAGTATTATAGCCAGCAAAACTATTTGTTAAGCTAGAAAGGGAAATTAAAATGTTCCATGATAAAAATAGACTAAGGGAATTCATAACCAGTAAGCCAGATCTACAGAAGAAAGTGGAAGCAATCGTTTCATCTGGAGACAAGGATAAACAGATCAAAGATGTCACAGGGATAAATAAACAATACTGGGATAATTAATCCAAAGTGATCTTGAAAAATACCACAAAATCAATAAAGTAACAGGAATCGATATTCATCTTTCAACAATAACTTTGAATACTAATGGTCTCCTCAAGGGTGAGGGAAGTTTAGTGTACATAGAAAGAGGTGGGAGGAAGAGCTAGGAGAAAGGATAATTAATACTAAAAATATTTGCAAAAATCTATATGGGACTTACTATTTTATATGGGGATACCCTACACAGAGGATAATGTTCCTCTCAGAACCCATAGGTTACTGAATAAAAAACTCAGTGCTAGGTGTGGGATAGATACACCCCACTCAAATGTTAGTAAGGAATGTCCTGGAGGCTCCCAAAACAATACAGGATAGTGCTATTGTTTTTTCTTGCCCACAAGAACTTGATTGTAAAACCCAATTCCCAATTCCCAATTCCTGGTAACACACTTTATCACAGAACATGGAGAAATCAAGTTGGTAATGACCAGGAAGCCTGCTCCAGGATAGTTAACTTTCATTGTACTGATTTCTGGGGAAAGAAGTGGGTCATGAACAGTTTGACCTACCTGGCGAAACAAGATATGCCATAGGTGCAATAGTGGCATGCATGTTATGTAGGTAACCAACTGTTTTCGATTGAACTTAAGGCCCATCCCCCATAGAAGGAAATGCATACCTGGTACTGTAAATCTGGCCAAGAACCCATTGTTTGGGGGGCTCATAGGCCCCATGGAAGGACCAAATCCTACTATTTGGCTAAATAGACCTAGTATCAAACTGCCCTCTAAATATATATCTCTATACCCATAGATGAAGGCAGCTCTCAGACCTATCAGAGAAGTGTCTCTTTGTAGTGCGCAGCAGAAACTCAATACAGAGAATAAGTGTCTGTGAAGTGATCAGCTACAGGCTGGATATCTATATCATAACACCCCACAAGTTCAGGGACCATTACAGGAGAGAGGCTAGAAGGATTGTAAAAGCCAGAGGACCAGAGTGAAATGATGTCCTCAGGATATGACAAAACTGATGGGCTCATAGCAGTTGTGGTTGCCTGCCTGCATAAGACCCATACAAGATCAAGCCAGTAAAAAAATCCATCACAGAGAGAGAATGGGCTCATGACAGCCTCACACTTCTATCTGAGGGGCTATTGGTGGTTGATAGCTTCTGGGGAGGGAGAACCAGTTTTCTTTAATGGTACAACTCTTAGAGGAGCAACTGTGCCACAGGGGATGGCCCCTACTCATGAGTATGTAAAGCAGCATAACCTTGGTCCAGAAGTCTTTTTACAATGGGCAACAGTCAATGCTGAGATGTGTCAAAGGATAAAATACGGAGTACTCAGTCTTAAGTGGGATGTCTTTCTCAACCCCTCTTCCCCACCATCAGCAAGGTATAAAGAACATGCTGGGAGAGAAGACGGAAAGAAAGATCCAGATGGTAGAAAGGATGCTAAGAAATGTAAACTTCTAGTGTTGACAGGGCTACTGCACTCAGGAATCCACGCGAGCTGGGATTACCATCATTAGACCTGCTCGAGATCCAGCCAGCCAAAAGTCTGGCATAGATGGAGGAGGTGCTCTCTAGGCCCTGCCCCTTATTGAGGAGTTATTGGCAGTTGATTCCTTCCAGAGGAGGGAGAATCATTCCTGTTGTTGTTTTTTTCTTAAAGTATAGCCACTGGTAAGTTTTTCACACTCCAGTAGATGCCCGTATCCATACACATATATGCAGCACTATTTAGACTTAATGGGTTACAGTAAAAATATGACATGAAGTTGGGGGAGGACAGTGTTGAAAGTGAAAGAATGGTAGGTGGAGAGGCTTATGTTTTATTACATACATATGTAAAATACTCAAGAATCAAGAAAAAATAATATTAAAAAAGAAATGTCTGGGAATGAGTGAAGCATACCTCTAGGTGTGTCCATATTGAATTTCCAGAGTTTAGTAGATCATAAGAACTCTGGATTGCCTAGTCAATGCATTGTCTCTGGAAAGCCGCCATTACAAGGAGATAGGCGAAGGGACAAGGTGGGACTTGGGTGGAGGAAGGGCATTACTAGAGGCACATATCTTCCTGTCCCCTTCTGATATCATTATCTTTTTTTCCCATCTGTCAAGAAGTGAATACAGGGCTAGCAATGTGGCTCAGTAGGTAAAGGTACTTGTCGCCAAGCCTGAGGTCATAAATTCTGTCCTTAGGACTCACATGGTAGAAAAAGGGAACTAAGTCTTTTAAATTGCTCTCTGACTTACAACCTACACACACGCGCACGCACGCGAGCGCGCACACACACACACACACACCACACGCACACACACACGCAATTTAAAATACAATTTTAAAGTGAACAGTAGCCTCCACCACACAGATCTGCTACTTCGATGTTTTATACAAACATACGGAAGCAAGCCTATCTGTACCAAATCCTCTGAAATTATGAATTGTGTTCTGTCAGAAAAAGAATGTGGATCTGGATGGGAGGGGAGATGGGGGCAAACTGGGAGGAGTTTAGGGAAGGAGACCCATAATCATAATACATTATATTTAAAAAAAATCTATTTTCAATAACGCAAAAATTTAAAAAAATGTTCTGCCATACACTTAGTCCTGGGGACAAGAAAAACTAACTTTAGAAACCACACAAACTTCAGGCATCTCTAAACACTGTGCTATTGATCTAGTGTCACATAATCTGGCACCAAAGTGAGCCTTCTCGCTGCCATCCTGGTAAGAAGCAGTTCTGTTGGGCACCCCTACACAAAGTGGAGAATCCTGCCCCTTCTCAGGAGAGCCACATCTGTATTGGAATCAATCTTTTCCCTCATTACACCTCCAGAGGCCCAAGACCATTTTGGTGTAACCCAATGCCACACTTTTGAACAGTTTCAAGACTGAGTTGGGTCAGAGATACTATAACCTCCAGCTAACTCTGAAATACCATGCGAATTTCTGTCACTGATAGCAGGCCCAGGCAGTAGAATTTGACTGTCTTTTGTTGCCATGTGCAAGAGATTAACATTCCTTGCCAGCCTATTCAACAAGAAGGTCTTTCTCCTCTCCCTTTAAGGAGCTTGAGGAGGTAAGATTATACCACAACTGACAGATTAACCTATCTCGTGACAGGATGGGTCATTGGCAGACCTGTATCTGCTCCTGTCTACTGCATGGTTCAGGGCTCTTGGTCCTTCAGCTGATAGAATGTTGCCCAGGATGAACAAGCGCCATGCCCATAAACAAAGCTACTGATGCTGTGTGCAGCAAGCCCTGGCTCTCAGGACACACAGACCAGAATGTTTTAGAACTAGCGGGATAGGGGTTCACTGTCTTGATCACCCTCTTGCTTCCTGAGAGAGCCTTTCCCTAGCATGGCTGCCTCCCAATGGCACCTGAAATCCTGTTGTACTAATCCCTGCTGTCTGTAGATCACATAATGCCTCTATGGCCTGTTTCCTTTCTTCTGGTTTGGAGCTGACGGGCCACCAAAGAATTGACCCATAATGATTGGTGGTATCACTATCCTCCAACATTTGTTCTTCAAAGGTCTGGAGGCAGAGAGAGCAAACATCTAACCAGCTATTCATGCCTCCTCTGGAGCTGGAGGCGGGACAGCACCTTTGATACATGCCATCCTTATCCTACCAACTAGCTAAATGCAATGGGGTTTCTGAAAGGCCTAGAGTAGAGCACCCTGTCCCTCACTGTCCACCCACCATGTAGCTCTACTGTCACCACGGGGGAGAGGCTTCATGAACCAGAACTGCATGTCATTGAGTCGAAGTTCAGCTACAAGTTTTCGTTTTCTACATAGCAAAGCCGTCTTACTTCCACCACATGGTTGATTGCACACAACCACAGGGCAGCACTTTAAACTGAGAAGTCACAGCTTTTGAAGCTAGAAGAATCCTTGAGTACCATCCTAACTCTATCCTGTTTACCAACAAAGAAAGCAAACTCCAACGGATGTTCAAATAAATGACTCCTGAGACAAGCAAATTAAAAACAGAATCTGCCTCCTCCCCTAAAGCCAAAGATCCCTAGTGCCCCCCCTCCCAAGAAAAGAAGTCTTAAATCACAGCCAAGGAGATTTAGAATGGGGATGAAGAACTTGCTGGCAATAAAGATGATTAAATACTAGAACAGACAGCCATAGGGAATTTTGAAATCTTCCTCCCTGGAGACCTGTTAAAATAGGACAGTTAACCATCTGTCTGAGATGATTTAAGTACAGTCCTTCCTTGGAGGTAAGAGAACAAGGAGCCAATTCGCTCACCTGCCGCATCCTGGCTTCTATAATCACACCTGGTGGAGATGCATATGCTATGGGGATCCCAGGTTAAATCTGGTAGAGTCCCCACTAGGACTCAGATGAGTCCATTCTGGTGAGAAGGCAGAGGGCCACAGGGATGGATCTATGTGGCTGAGATTGGAAGTTTCCTGCAATGGGAGACTCTGTGCCAGGGCTTCTGGTAGAGGGAAAGGAATTGGAGGGAAATAATCTATCCCTCGCCAGCCAGGGGCTTCTTGTAACACCTTGCTTCCCAATCCCTAGTATGTGACAACAGACTGCAGGTATTGTAGGCAGATTCAAGGACTCTACTGAACATGGGCACACAGTATCCTGCCTCAGTGTTCAATGACAACGCTTAGCACGAAGGAGTGAAAAAAAAAATAGCTTCCCTGTCTTTTTTTTTTTTTAATTCAGAGTGTCTCTGGCCAAGTGAAAATTTCAAAGAGACAACTTATACTCAGCACTTTAAAGCTGGACACTAGAGCAACAAGAGACTGCCACCAGCATCCTGGATTGGGCAGAGGAAAACTCTGCCCCCTGGGGCAAGTAGGCCTCCACCCACCAGCAGGGGGAGCATACACTGACCCACCAGCAGGGGGAGCATACACCGAGAAGGCCGTTCTTTCTCTCCTAGTAAGCATACACAACGAGTTTCATAATGACACTTTCATTCAAACACACACCATTGCACCCTGCTCATATTTGCCTTCTGTCCTCTTTCGCTCCCCCAGTTCTTCCAACTGAAGTCAGCATCCCTTCGCTTTCACATCCTATCCAAATCTAAAAGATCCCTCTTCCCCTTCCTACCCTCTCTCTTAGGCCTTTCCTTCTCCCTCATAGTTCTCAACACCCCCCCCCCAAATTCCGTTGTGCTTTCATGTCATATGCGTGTGTGCATATGTATATGCATGTGTTTAAATATGTATTTTCACGTATGACAAACATGATACTTGTCTGAGACTGGCTTATTTCCCTTAGCGTGGTGATCTCCAGCTCCGCCCACTAGAACGATTTTGTGTGCTCTTTTGCTAGTTCATAAATCTCCTTTCCCCTAAAGTTGGGTTCAGTTTTCCACATTCTATACCTTGTAAATTTTTATACACGGAATTTAAAACTCCTGTTTACATGACTCTCTGCTTTTACACTCAAAGCTTCCTCCCCCAACCCCAGCACTCAAGATGGAATCCAGGATCTGGTCCATACTTCGCAAGCGCTCTACCACGGCTCTGTATCCTAGCCGCACCCATGGATTCTTGGAGGACAGGGACTGTCGTCAAACATTGCATGTCCAGAATCTGACACATAGAAAGCACTTGGGAAAAAATTGTTGATAAGTGGGTAGACAAATGAATGAATACAAGGCTACAAACTTGAATAAATCTAGGAAACATTATTTCCAACTAATCAGAAGCTGACCCAGCAAACCACACTGACTCCACTGTGCTTGTGTGTTTCAGGGTTTACTTTGAAGGAATAAGAAGAGGGAGGATTGTTACAGTATGCATATACACTATACGATACAATATCCTATAATATACTATGTCAGTTTTCTCTGCTGCCCTCATGTTGTCCCCAGGCCTGGCCTTTCCACCTTTAGATGTTGACAGTGGCCCATGGATTGTCTGCTTTTTGCAAGTTTTTCCTGTGGTTTTCATTGGCTCTCTGGCATCACACACAGAAAGTGTTGTTCCTCTTCCAGATACCAGGGAGACACAGAAAGAGCATAGCCTTTGATGCGAACCTTAACTTTGTCACTCACAGGATATGTGGGTTTATGCACGTCATAAAGCCTGTCCCTGCCTCAGCACCATCAATGGGAATCCAGCTGGAAGCAGACTGAGTTCCACAAGCCCTGGGAGGTCCTGCTCATGCATCCTTCGGGATTCTTCCAGTGGAGGGTGGGGAGCCCATCCACATCAGGTAACAAGACTCCCTCAAAGATAGTGTGGGCACAGTACCATGCCAGACGAATACTCCTGACCAGTGCCATGGAGTTTTCAGACATCCTATCACCCACACCTGCACTTTAAAATCAGCTTGACAAGGCTGGGAAAATGGCTCTGTTGGCACAGTGCCTGCTGCTGCAGCACCAGCACCTTGAGTTAGATCCCTAAACACCCAGACAGAAGCTGGGTGTGGTTTGGGTCTGTAAGTATAGCCCCAGGGGGCAGGAATGGGAGCATCCCCAGAGATCACTGGGCAGCCAGCCTAGCCAATCAGGAATCTTTCAGGTTCAGCAGGAGACCCTGTCTCAAAAATACAGCAGAGCAATCCAGGAAGAAAGCCAGTGTCTCTGACTTCATATAGACATGTATCTTAATACGAACATGTGTACATACCTTACACACGTGCACGTGAGCACACACACATGCACACACACAAAAATAAAAATAGAAAGGAAAGAAAATCAGTTGATCAGGCTGGTAAACCTTACTTTTTCACCAAAAAGCACCCCGAAGAGATCTAAGCCCTTGTGGGTGTACTCTATAGAATGAGAGATTCTCCCTTCCTGACTTGTATTATTTCCATCACAGGGGCTTTAGAAATTGTTCAATCAGACTAAATTCTATAAATATTTCTGATATGAAAAGCCACATTCACATCACCTACTTCAAAATCCAGGCCCGAGATGGCAGCATCACCTCAGGGATAGGAAACAGGGGAAAACTGTGGCACAGTTATTTACACCAGCCCCCGGTGTTCTGAGCCACTCGTCCATAACTCAGAGGACGCGACAAGGTCGCTAATAAACACTACTGAACTGTGTCTCGGGTTCTGCATAAAAATATTGCAGCCCCAGTGAACACCAAACAAGTGTAATGGATTGGTTTAACTCACGTCTGAACACCCACAAACACAGTCTCCTGACAACATTGCTGCTTCCAGCCAGTTTTTACACCTGTCTGTCATTCTGCAACATCAACTGTCCTCGCTCTAACTCCAGTGACAGTGAGAGGCAGTGGAAGCAAAAGCAGATGCTAATTTCATCTTCAAATCTTTTTGTTAAGAGCAAAAGAGGCCATTCTTAACATGCACATCTTTAAGCATGCAGATGAGCCTCCAGGCTGGCTCTGCCAGACTCCCTGGGTCACTCGGAAAGCAGTAGGTGGCAGGGAAATTACTACTCAGGCAAGTGCTTGTCTTTGACACTGAGGTTGACATACCATACTGCTGTATGTGCGTGTGTAAAATCTAAAAGGGAAATAACTGTAAGCTGAGATGGAGGGTATTTAGGATTGAAGAGTTTTCCCTAGGTTGCACCCAGAACATGTCCCCATCTCCGGTTTCTGTGACTCAAGCTGGCAGTTCCTACCAAGTTCACCTGGCTCAGCCCTGCTTAGCGTGGTAGCTTTAGGAGTTTTAGGTGGGAGCATGTGTCACATCATTCATTCCAAATTACACTTAGATCCACATGAGGACACATACATATGCACACACATACTATACCACACACATGCCACCTATGCACACACCGTACACTTTATATGCTACACATTCATACAACCTACTCACCACACATACTGTACACAGAACACATATACCACACACATACATAAAACTTGCATACCACACACATACACATTACATGCCACACATACCATATGCATGTAGAGATAACACATGCACATATCACACACAAATATTGGATGCAAAATACACACATACCACACCAGCATATATATGTGTTACTTACCACATACATTGTATGCATACCACCCCCAACACATACACAGAGTTTACTACATTTTTGTCCTTATATGGAGAGATGGCAAAGATGATCATCACATGTTCATAGGTGGGATGAACAGAAACAGCTCTCTCGCTCTCTCGCTCTCTCTCTCTCTCTCTCTCTCTCTCTCTCTCTCTCTCTCTCTCTC
>NW_021620771.1:379974-387051 GCF_004785775.1 Grammomys surdaster | reverse complement strand
CTCTCTCTCTCTCTCTCTCTCTCTCTCTCTCTCTCTCTCTCTCTCTCCTGTAAAACAGATGTTCCTGCAGAAGCTGGGATTCTCCAAGCATCTTGAAAAAGACTATGTGGAATCTGGAGAACTCTTTACAAAAACTTGGAAATCAGAAGTCTCGAAAAGAAGCCAGTGAGCTATTTACTCCAAAACTGGTGTCCACATACTTCTTTCTGTAGACTGAAACCTACAGATTTGCTATCAGAACCAGGGTCATGGTTTCAAGGCACAAATGCCTCTACACTCCCTGAGACTACAATACTGGTCACAAGGAAGTCTTCCCTTGAGGGAATTAGACACCCCATTGTTAGAAGCCTTTTCATGGTTTTTCTGGCTGGGAAGACTTAGAGATGGTCGTAGGCAGATAAACAACAAGCCTCCATGTCCTTTTGTCACAGCTCACAAGCAATATCCCAGGAGCAACTTACATTGGGCTGGCTCTGAGAAAGAAGGTCTAGGCCACTGTTGTCCTTCCTCAGAGATGGGCTGTATCTGGGGAGCTTAGATTCCCTCAAAGACGAGGTACAAAAATCTAAAATCCAGGAAGAGAGGATAAAGGTGACATTTGCCTTGTGACCTCATGTGGTTTTAGAGTCCCCATTCTGTTGCTGGCTCGCCCCTGGTCTCTATATGCTTGTTTCTTTCTGCCTCAGTGAGGTTAACTGAGTGCGAGTCTGGACCCACAGCACTGGTCAACCCTTCATCCCTGTGGATGATATATCTCTGGTCATCGGGTGCCTGGTTAAGGTCCTGGCCCCTTCTAGGCAACTCTGCTCTTCTGGGGCCTATGCCTGGATTCTAGAAAGATGAGCACAAATAAGCCCACCAGCAAGACAGACACCCTCCACTAGAGCCACATGTCCAGGACACAGACTCTGTCTGTAGGCCAGTTGTAGCCCCAGCAGACTACATATGGGGACCATGGGGAAAACCAGGACTCATAGCTTTCCAGAGAGGGTCAGAAAGTCAACACATCTGATCATTGTAGCTCAGAAGTATGCTGTTGGCAAAATTACCCATGAAGTGTTTGGTTTATGAGAGTAAGAAAAATTTAAGCACTTCCACACACACTATGCTGCAAAGAGTCTGTCTTTACAATATTCCTTTAACAGACATGAACGTGAAGAAATTGAGTGCAGCTGATTCTTGGGAAGAACGCTGGGAGTCCTCAGTGTTATAGACAAGCTACAAAGGGACTGTTGGGCCTGATTCACTCCACTGTTACCCTTTTTAAATATGTCCTCTCCCATTCAGACATTCGTCTTTAGCTTCAAAGACTCTCCCCACTCACAAAGGAGATTCCTTCAACATTCCCAAAACATTCTTCCGCCATATAGGCTCTGCACAAAATCATGGATCTTTTGACAGAAAGTCTTCCAGCCCCTGGTATCCCTTCTGTCTCAGGATGTAGACACAGGTGTGTGTAAGTAGATCCTCAGAAACAATAGGTGACTGACCTGAGATACTGGGGACAGGTTTGTGATAGGACCTGGAGTCATATCAATATTGCTGCCTTAGCAAGCCTGTAAGGTTAGGGAGGTTAGGGAGGAAGAGGAACCAGAAGCATGGTAACAGAATCCAATTAGAACCAGGATGTTGTTGTTGTTGATGATGATGATGTTGGGGTTTTTTTTGGGGGGGGGTTAATTTTTTTTAAGACATGGTCTGTGTAGCCCTGGCTGTCCTGTAACTAACTCTCTATATAGACCAGGCTGTCCACAAACTCACAGAGATCTTACTTATTCTAAGGGACAGGATTAAGGTTGTGCAACACTATGCCAGGCTCTTCAAGAAGAAGTGGCACACAGTGAATGATAGAACATGGCCAAAACTCCGCACAAGCCAAAAAACCGATGAATTGCCTCACCATTTTCACAAACATGTTTGCACCCACCAAGACAGTACCAAAGGATGCTCCCCAAAACTTGGTACTGGTGCCTTGCATGGTCTTCACAATTAAATATGGCCAATGGGTAACTCCGATTAAGAGCATCAGGAGCACAGGACAAGTTAGTTTGTTTGATTGCTCTAAAGAGAACAGTCTTTGTTTTCAATGTCCACACATCCAAGCCTGCCTGTTCTCTCCACTCACTCTGCAGGCATTTCTACCCTGAAGTTACCGCAGTGCTGGAGAAGGTTACACAACTGCCATGATGCAATCCTCTGGGCAGAGGGATACTCATAATTCAAGCAAAGACAAACAGGAATATATTAATAGCAGCCTTAACATAAAGAAAATTTATTCTCAGTATCTGGAAGCTGAGAGGATCAGTAGATAGACGGTTAAGCAGTTAGGAACTAAAGCAAAGCAGCTAACCACATGGAGGGACAGAGAAAGGCAGAGAGAAACAGAGAGAAGGCAGACTGATTACAAGGCAGCACCTGAACTAATTAACTAGAAAACAATTATGTGGTCTGGGCAATGCCAGACAAGAAGGAAAAGACATTCTTCCAAGCCCCCTTGTCCGCCCCTTGGGTGGTGTGTACCATGTAAAGAGAATAACACTTTTTCACTGCAAGAAGACCTCATCAGGAAGTGCTGTCCGTCTCCTTAGGACCTACCCCCATTGTTTATATTGCTGGCCCATAAATAGCAATAAACAACACAGATAACAGATTGGACTTAATGGAATACTACAGTACCTTTCTTGGAGAAATGACAAGAAACTACTGGAAAGACATTCTTTTAAACCGAAAGAAAAGCATCCTTGGCAGGACTGGTTCTTTTAAAACATGGCAGAATTTGCGTTTTGACTGTGTTTTTCCAGAACCCCAAAATATCCCACACACACACTGATAAGAAGGTGCTGCTCACCAACTAGACTGACCGAAACTGCATAAGCTTGCGACTCCCACAGTGAACTCTTACGGATGTCTGAATAAGCAGCCTGCAAAGGAATAGTCACCTACTTTGGGGGATTTGCATGAAAAACGACATATACATGTATTTATATGCAATGTTTAAAAAGCAGCCAGAGCCTGAACACACCAAGTGAGATACAGCCTCGGTGGTGTGTGTGGCTGCTACTCATTCAGGTCCCCTCCTCAGTGCTCAACCATCCTTGGCTGCTGTCAACATCCAACAGGAATTGTGTCTAGCAACCTGTCTCCATGCTCAGCTCCCAACCTCCACCACTCCAAACCTAATATCAATCTTCAAACACAATAGGGGACCCCACTGAAAGACCCTGAAAGCTCCCTGCTACCCAAAGGGCAATCCGAAGCTCTATCTGAGACTAGACTTTACCAACCCACTTTCTAATCTTATCCATTCATCCTCTTCTTTCGTTTCCCCTTCCCAACTCCAACACCATCCCCTTCCCTTGTCAGACTATTGGATGGTTATCCTGCATATGTGTGCAGCCAGCAACTGCTTACAGGCCACCATCTCTGTCTTATAGGCCAACAAAAAAGCCAGACCCTCTGTGAGGCCTCTCTACCTTCCCAAGCAGTTGATTTAACCCTGGGAAAGACTGTGCGTCTGCAGCCATGAGAAGAGCACATTTCTTCCCTATTGTTTCCCATCTCTGCATCTTCTCCCTTCTCCTGATCAGGAAGTGAAAGCGTGTTCTGTGCACAGGACAGTGCCTCACACAGCAAAAGTGACTGATAAAGGCATAGGTCAAAAAGTCAGAAGTTTATAACCTGAACAAAGACAAAAACTAAGTTAAGTGTTGGCCAATGGAGATAAGGAGTC
This sequence comes from Grammomys surdaster, assembly GCF_004785775.1. NCBI lineage: Eukaryota > Metazoa > Chordata > Mammalia > Rodentia > Muridae > Grammomys > Grammomys surdaster. The sequence goes on along the minus strand of NW_021620771.1, from coordinate 383,321 downwards.
AACAGGAGGCATGACATTTCGGGAATGTTTGCAGACAAGTTTCCCCAGGAGCAGACCTTTGGGTGGTCAGAGCAGGGAAAAGCATCTGAGTCACATGTCACAAGATGGAATAGCATTCCAGAAAGATGAAACAAAGGAAAGTAAAGCGGCAAAGCTTAACACTTGGAGCTTTGGAGGCAGAAAACAAAACAGAAGAAGCGCTTTGGGAGACTAAGAGTTGACTGGTCCCAAGAAGAAGCTCTACTGCTCCATTCTGCAGGTGGCAGGGAGCGTGGGATCGCTGCCTCCGTAGTCACAAGCACAGCATCTGTGCCACTTGCTGTGTTGGTCAAACTTTCTGTTACTGTGACAAGCACCTGAGGAAACAAGTTAAAAGGAAGGAACATTTATTCTAGTTGAGGGTCTCGGGCTTTTGCCCATGGTTCACTAGCCCCGTCGCTTTGGCTCTGAGGTGAGGGTAAGCATCATGGAAGCAGAAGCATCATCAGAGGGAGCTGGTCACTGTGTGGTAGTCAGGAACCAGAGACAGAACACTTGGACTCCCAGGCTTCTTCCTTGTGCTGGGGGATGCTGCCTATGGGATAGTACCTCTTACATTTAAGACCAGTCTCCCCACCCCACTCCTCAGTTAGTCCTCTCTGGAAATACCCCCAAAGGTATACCTGGAGGCGTGTTTTACTAATTGACCAAGCTCTTCTAAGTCCAATGAAGTTGGCAGACAAGATCAACCTTCACAGATCTGCCCTTTGGCAACTCAACACTTCAGCACAACTCCTTATACCACACTTCATTCTCCAAGTAAAGACAATAACCAAGTCATAATTCTGCACGGTATGATCATTTTGAATACAAGCAAAAAATGTACAACTTCCATCTCCAAAAGTCTCAGCAGTTTTAGTAATGTTCAAGGGTCCAAATCCAAAACATCTTGAGACTCAGAGCAAACGCTTAGCTATGAGTCTCTTTTTAAAAGAAAAAAATCATAAAAATAGTTAATATACTGCCAAGTCAATGACTCTGAAGAAACATTCCCACACCAAAAGAGATGGATAGGAGAATAGTAAGGAAAGATTAGACCAACACTAGACCCAAACCCAGAAGGCAAGCAGTAAACCCTGTAGCTCCACCCGAGGCACATGTTGTCATTGTACCAGCTCCAAAGGACCGGGTCTCCTCAACCCTGTTGCCTTGTCACCTGAAGCCCACATGCCTTACTCCTGACCTGAATCTGCTCAGCAGCTACAGTCTTCCTTAGCTCATACGCCTTACTCTCAGAATCTCTAATCCTCTGCAGTTACTTCTAGTTACTGTGATAAAACACCATGACCAAAAGCAATTTATGGAATAAAGAGTAGTACTATTTGGCTTATGGCTCCAGAGGGAAAGTCCATTACAGGAGGTGAGGCTTGACAGCGAACTGCCAGAGCAGGAAGCTGACGGGTCACATCTGCAACCATGGTCAAAAAGTAGAGAGAGCAAACTGGAACTGGGGAAGGCTATAAATTCCCAACACTGGCTCCTAGTGATGTACTTCCTCCAGCAAGGCTCCATGTCCTAAACATCCAACAGCCTTCCCTAACATCTCTATCAACTGGGGACCAAGTGTTCAAATACCTGAGCCTATGGGGGACATTTTTCCTTAAAAACCACCAGTCTCCATCTTTAACATAGGCTCTATTCTCATAGCTTCACACATTTGCTCTCTTGGGTGCTGTCTGAAGGAATTCTAACCCTGCCACATATTTCATGCCCCACCCCCTCCAGGCCTTCTAAGTAGAACCCTCCATGACCCTGTAATTCTTGCATTCCTCGTGTCTACAAGTCTAACATGGCATAAATGATGCCATCAACTATTCAGGGAGCTCTTGGGATACTAACCTCAGACCAGGACTGCATCATTGGCCTTCCTTGTTTGGAGCTTCTAGCTTCTTAGATTGAGAAGCTAACAGATTCTTTGGCTCTATAGCATGCAAGGTAACTGTATTGTATTATCCAGCTTTTAATTATGTAAGCCAATCTAATAAACACACACACACACACACACACACACACACACACACACACACTGTTCCCCTGGAGAACCCTAACTAACACACTTGGTGACCATATGTTGGCTTGGGAAGGGAAAGGAGATCAGATGGCACCACCTTAGCTTCGCTGAGATACCTCTTAAATCAGTTTATCCAGATGTTGCAAGAAACATGGAACCGTGGAACATCACTGTCTATATGGTTGACGGTCAGTTTTCCTTTCTGAATCTAAACAACAGTAATCATTCCTATAAAAATGGATCTCCTTCTTTTTGATACAGCCACAGAACAAAAAATGTGCAGAGAATATAGGCTAGAGGCTATGGTTTGTGTCTGGAATGTTCAGCATAGCCTTTTTGGGCAATGCTTGATGCTTTAAGAGAGGAAGGAGACATTTTTAGGTCACTGGGGATTTTACCTTGAAAGCAGTGATGTCACCGTAGCCCCTTCTTCTTCACTACAATTTCTCACCATGAGCGTATGTTCTACCACATACTCTTCCATGACATGCTGCCACAAAGCAACGGTATCAATTGATATGCGAGCAATTGATCATAAAGTAGGACCTCAAAATGGTGAGCCCAGTGTTCTTGACTGATTATCTCAGGCAGGCAGCTATTCATAGTAACAAAGAGCTGACTATTCCACTGTTACAGCAGCTGAGTCTGTATTCCCCCTTCTAAGGATGGCATAGACAGATGCCTGGACTGAGTGGCTAGTGCCTGGCACAGAGCCAACTCCATGGGTAAGTGAAAGTTGGGAGATCAGCCGCTGTGCACTTTCCTCACAGTGAGCCTCCAGCTGCCTGGATAGGCCACTTATCACTCTGACATAGTGCTCACAATGTAGTAAATTAAAAGACCTCAACAAATACACCCTGATTGATTGAGAGCCTGTTTACTTTGAGCCAAGAGAAGGAAACTTAAACTCAACCTCTCTCCACTTCCTACCACAAAGCCTCACAAACTGCTGTGCTGGATACTAAGAGCAGGCCTTGGCCATTGTCTACTCTGAACTCTTCATCCACTCTGGGAAGATCAACCAGGCTAGAAACCCAGGTTTCCTGCCCCATCCCAGTGCTTTCTCTCAAATACCGGCCTGCCACGTTGATGGAATCTGTAATCAAGGTGACACGTAGCCCGCAGTAGTAATGACAAGCACTGGGGTTGCAAAGAAGGACTGGGTGGAGATATGCTCTTGTCAACCTTGGGCAGAGTACACTGACCAAACTGAGTCTACAGGGATGCCTAGAAGCAGGGTACCAGAGGCAGAGAGAGAGAGAGAGAGAGAGAGAGAGAGAGAGAGAGAGAGAGAGAG